>NW_023270314.1:12069992-12080027 GCF_011800145.1 Mirounga leonina
AGGTGTCCCTAAGATTTTATTTATTTATTTGGCAGAGAGAGACACAGCGAGAGAGGGAACACAAGCAGGGGGAGTGGGAGAGGGAGAAGCAGGCTTCCCGCCGAGCAGGGAGCCCGATGCGGGGCTCGATCCCAGGACCCTGGAATCAGGACCTGAGCCGAAGGCAGACGCTCAACGACTGAGCCACCCAGGCGCCCTGATTAACATTTTTTAACTGGATGTCTCAAAGATGCCTCAAAATCAAGATGGCTATGTATTAACTCATCATCTTCCTCCTTCCCTTGCCACCCCTTGTCTTGTGTTTCTTAACTCACAGAATGGCACCATTCTCTCTCAGCGACACCAACCAGATCCAGGAATCAGTGTGATTCCTGACTTCACCTCCTCCGGTGCCCTCCATTTCCAATCCATCTCCAGCCGGGTTGATGCCATCTACTAAATTCTCCTGGATCTGTC
The DNA here is from genome assembly GCF_011800145.1 of Mirounga leonina. Lineage (NCBI taxonomy): Eukaryota > Metazoa > Chordata > Mammalia > Carnivora > Phocidae > Mirounga > Mirounga leonina. The sequence goes on from NW_023270314.1 coordinate 12,070,449, forward strand.
CACGTCTATCATCTTGCCACCGCCACCAGCCCTCCAAGCTATCACATCTCAGTACAACGTCTCCCAGATGGTCTCCTAGCATCCCTCCGGTTCGCCTTCATTAGTTTCAACACAAAGGGGTTGACTGCGACAACACTCAGAACACTCCCTCTTGCTCATACTAGATTCCTAACATGCCTGCAAGGTGTTCTATGGTCCGAGGCCAGCCTTCCTTTCCTCTCATGCCACACCATACCTCCCCTCCCTGAAATGTAGCCTCTCTATTCCGTCCTGTTAGCAGTTCCACTCATCATAATTCCTCCAACCAATGGGCCTTTGCATGTGCTATTCCTTTTCACCAGAATGCAATCCCCTCCCTTTACTTATCTAACGTCCATAATTCCATCAGAGCTCAGCTCAGTCATCTTTTCCTTATGGACACCTTCACTGACAGCCAATTCTGGGCCACATTCTCATTATATGCTCTAGAGAATTATGTTTTTAGCATTTATCTGAATATGTCATCATAAATACACTTTGTTTTTATTTCATTAATGTCTATCTTTTCTACTAGATAGAGGTTTAAGATCATAGGGCATACAGGGCTGTTTTGGCACAGGGCCTCGTAGAAGGTCTGGCACATATGTTCAGTAAACTTCTGCTGAGTGAATGAAATTATCATTATATTCCTGAGCTTAGCAAGTATAACCCAGTTCAAGTTTGGAAACAGAAATGCAAAACAGAAGATATCTAATAAAACTGGTCTCCATTCTTTTAATCGACTTTCACCTTTGGCCATTCTGTACATTCATACACCTAACAACTATTTACCGATGGAGTCAATGTGGAATGTCCGATGAATGCTGTTGCTTTTATTTTTCAAAGATTTTATTTATTTATTTGTCAGGGAGAGAGAGCACAAGCAGGGGGAGCAGAAGGCAGAGGGAGAAGCAGGCTCTCTGCTGAGCAGGGAGCCCGACGCGGGACTCGATCCCAGGACCCTGGGATCATGATCTGAGCCGAAGGCAGACACTTAACCAACTAAGCCACCCAGACACCCCAAAGATTTTATTTTTTTTAAGTAATCTCTACACCCAACATGGGGCTCGAACCCAGAACCCCAAGATCAAGAGTTGCATGTTCCACTGACTGAGCCAGCCAGGTGCCCCTGGGTTATTTTAAAATAACATGAGAATTTTGTTTTATTAGATTCTACACTTTTGGGAGCTGGTCAGACCAGCATTACCACTGCAAATACACACAGATGCTATCCTTCTTTCACTGGTTCCAAAAAGTTCTGACACACAACATGAAAGTAAAAATATCAGGTTCTCTTTATTTGTAACAGATAAAAACTGAAGTTCGGCCATTTAACATAGAATTAAAACCCAGCACAGTTACATCTGTAACAAAAGGACAGTGGGTGTTCATCCACGGCACTGTTTCTGGTTTGTTTCTGTGACTGGGCCTGGTCATTTCCCCGAGGGATTTCCTTTTCAGTGCGCAGATCATCTTCAGGACAAAAAACGTTGATCAGACTCCAGTTCCAGTACATATTTTATTCACTTCTATATACACATACCCTTACCCTATCTTGCTCCAGTCTTTTTATTGCATTCCTATTGACAGCAGTCATTTATTATAACCCGCCCCAACATTGATTATACCCCCCAAGTATTTATAGTTAAAAGAATTTCCACATAGCACAAATCAACTCAGCTGTCTGTGTGCAGAAGTCATATAATCCTCACTGCATAGAAATACTTTTCTCCAGCTTTGGGGAAATAATTAGATATTAAACACACACAGAGAACATTTCTTAGACAAACATAATGCCTGAGACTCATCTGGTAAGACAGATTGCTTCATAATTCTTAGCACAATAAAATATATCTTTAGAAACTGAGAACCAAAGAATATTTAAAACAAAAACAGAAGATCACACATACTGGTCACCTGATAACTGACCGATAGTTTGAAATTCTGTCAAAACAGATTTTCAGTGAGGCTTTTCCTTTCAAACAGGCCAGGAAAAAAAAAAAAACCCTAAAAGGTCTATTTTTTATATGTGGCTCTTTGTCTTAAGAGTTGTTTTTTCATTTAAAGTTTATATGTAATATTTTTAAAAGATTTATTACAAGAGGGACTGTCTCAGTCAATTTATCGTGAGAAGTTAACAACAGCTTTTAATGCTCAACTATCAAGAAGCTGGAAGGCAGAAACACATTTTGCAAGGAAATGTGTGACACTACATTTCCTTAAGTGGAAACCCTGTATTTCCCTTGTAACCTAATTTTTAAAAATGATCCTTTTAAAAACTAATGGAACTGGGCAAATATTGACTATTTTTCTACTTCTCTTTAAAATCTTTCCTCATATTTTCACCAAGCTTCTCCTTAATGTTTGGATAGTATTTGCCCTGACTTGTTGCATGAAAATCTTCCTCAGCCACCCTAGAAAGAGAGTTCACTACAAAGCCTTTAGTGCCAAAGAAAGCTCCAGGCCTGCCTCCAATGTGGGAGGCAGGGGGTGATAGCAGGGAGGTGGTAGTAAGAAATGACCAACATGAAATGCTCGACAAGGCCAACAGAACAGGATAAGACACCTGCTCAGTTCCATGCATAGTCTCCTCTTTGGGCCATTTAAACATGCAGCTATTGTATTTTTCAATGTCACATACAGTTTCTAGAGTTCACTGAGAGCTCAGAAACAAGCGGACACCTATAGCAACCGTAGTTTTCTGGATAATGTGTAACTTCTTGTATCAATTTTCTACTGGAAATATGGTACTTTTAGATTTGGATTTTCTCTTAGGGTCTTCTCTCCTACACCTTGCTTTCTATGACTGATATTTCATTTCTGTAAGCGAAATAAGCAGGAAGTTGTACTAAACCAACTAAAAGAGAAATGCTAGATTTAAATTCTGACTTGAACGCTTTGGCTGAAATTATAAAAGAGCTCACACTGGGGGCCACCTATGAGCAAGCAGAGGAGTCCTCCCTGCCCTTCCTTAGAAGGGTATGGACACCTACAAACCACAACACATTGGTAGTACAGTGATCTGGATCCCTCTGTCACTATTATAGAACTTCAATTTCATGTATTTTATTTGGCATAATCAAGCCATCCTAGAGACTTCATATAATCAATCTTTGAAAAGAAGCAGGGAGCTGTGGTCTTAGAGGTACTCTAAAAGAGAAAGTCCTATTTATGAATAAAATGTCCTTTGTCCTACTTCTTGCAAACCATCATTCAATGGATTTTGCAATATAATTTTTTCTTCCTCTTTGAAAGTAACTTGCACACTGAATTAACACTTTTTTATCTTCTTGGGGTGGCTCTCTTTTCTCCACCAAAACCCAATTATGGACGCTGTACCAGTTTACTCTTACTTCCTTCCTGTTCACTGAGTTTCAAATGGGTATAGGCGAGAATGCCAAATAATGTGCATAACATGCCAAGACCCTGGTTAATTGACAATGGATCCTTAAATAAAACATATCCTCCAAATAAAGTAATGCAGAACTTGAAGTGTCCAAACATGTTATAGCTGAGTTTTTTGGCTAAGGATCAACAAAACCAACGAGCTAGATTGTGATATCCACACATTCACACACACACACACACAGAGAAGGAAAAACAAGCTAGATGTTACATTCACACACACATGCACGCCCGCGAAGCCTTCCCGTGGCTGGAAGAACTGCAGGAAGCACCGATTGAGTCGCGCCCGCGCCCCCTGCCCCCCCCACCCCCGCCACCATATGAGAAACAAGAACTTTGGTCTGGGTCGATCCTAGTTTTCTCAGTAGGCTTCAGCAATAGTGACGGGAGACTACCTCAACTATCTCAACGCTCTCTCTCCAGAGAAGAGCAAAGGGGCTATGCTATAAGGTTGGAAAAGGAATTCAGAACAAGGCACAGAGAAGCTGTTTTGCCCAGCAATTTATGATTATGTTTTATAGTGCTATTTCTAATAAACTTCCCTTGGCAAATGAGGGAGATGTGTGTGGCACCAGATAGCAGACTCAAGGTAAACACATCCAGTATGCCTCAGTTTGGGAGGGAAAAGGGGCAAGGGGGGGGAGTGAGACTGAGCATCGGTGACACGCTGGGCGCCATGCTACCTGCGTGTGTCACCCCCTGTCATTAAGCATGACATTTACCCTCACTGACCGCAAGCCTCCGGCTCTGGCCTCCGCCGGCTCCTCCGGGGCAGGAGAGCGCCGGCCGCGTCACCAGGGGACCTGCGCTCGCCGGACCCACTGGACGGGGTTTCCGAGAGACAGAGGCCCGTCCCCGGGACGTTAATTCCACCCATTAGTAGACACGCTTCGTTTCCCATGGTGGGCTATCTCAAAGCACACTGGTTCTAACACTTCAGTGTTTCTTTACTCCTCAGCCTCTCTTTTAAAGTAGTTCATGCTCTGTGGAAGGTGGTTATACGAGAGGGAAGGCAAATTGAAAGAAAATTCTTCAGTGAGGTAAAAAAAAAAAAAAATACATACACATTAAATTCAATGCAAAAGGAACGGTCTATACCCGGTATCTCCAATTCCCCTCTCTGCTCCAGTCAGGCTTTCCCCTCGACGCTCAGGAAGCTCTTGTCAGAACACGGGCGCCCTCCACCTTCCCGCGCCCCCTCCTCAATTCCCAGCCTTCCTAGGCGCGACCTGTCAGTGCCAATCAACACGGCCTCCCCCGGGGGGGCCTGTACGCCTTCCTTCCCCTGCCCCGGCCGCCCCTCCTCGGCCTCCGCCGCCAGCTCCCCTCAGCTCTGGAGCAGCCAACACGGACGTGACCCAGGACCCAATCTCTGGGCGGCTCTTCTTCTCCTACCTGTTTGCTCGGTGACCTGCACCAGCCTCACCGCTTTAAACAGCATCTACGCAGGACACCTGACTGTCCCTGGAAGAGCTGCGGCTGAGACCCCGACCCGGAACTCTCAGGCTTGTTCTCCCCCAACTCCCCAGCCCCAAACCTCCTCCGGGCTGTCCTATGTCAGCTGATGGCAGTGCCATCCTACCAGGCAGGCGCTCAGGCCCGAGCCACGTGAGCCAACCTGTTCCCTCTCCTATTCTCCACCTCCGCCTTGTCCGCAAAGCCCGTTGGTGCTACTTGAAAACATACCCAGGCTCCAATCCTGGTACCAAACCACCATCCTTTCTGCAGCGCACTGCACTCTTTCAGTGCAGTGCTTCTCAACCGGGCTGATTTTGTCACCAAAAAGGTCTGGACACCTTTCTGGCCGTCGTAACTGGGAAAACGGGGCGCTACTGGCATCTAGTGGGTGGAAGCCGGGATGCTGCCAAACATCCTACGGTGCGCAGGACCGGCCTCTGCAAACAAGAACTGTCCAGCCCACAAGGTCAACAGCACTGAGGCTGAAACACCCTGCTTCAGCCTACTCTCAACTCAGTAGCCCAGAGTGATCCCATTAGAACATAGGTAAAATCATATCATTTCCCCGCCCCAAGCGCCAACGGCTTCCCATCTCGCTCAGGTACAAGCTCTGCTCAGCCCGGCGCCCTGTTCCGCTCAGAGCCTTACTATTCTCCACCTGTCCTCTCCCTGCTGCAACCACGAGGCCTCCTGGGTGCTCATCAGGGCCTCCCTGCTGCTCCCTCTGCCGGGAACGCTCTTCATCCCGATCTGCATGGGGCGACTTCATTTCCGCCAGGTCTTCACTCAGAAGTCCCCTTCCTGACTGCCCCCTCTAAAGTTTCAACCCAGCCGCCAACATTTCAGGTCCTCTTTCCTGCTTTCCTTTTTTTCTCCTTGGCACTTCACACTATCTCACACTGTACATGTAGACTTAAATGTTTTTCTTGCTTATAGTCTCCCTCACCAGAATTGAAATCTGGGAGAGCAAGCATTTTTGCTCACTACTGTATCTCCAGGACCCAACATACGGTAGATATTCATCATGTAAGCACTTATTAAGTCAATGCATGGTTTATAGTGGGGGTTCAATAAATATCTGTTGAGCGAATGTTCTTAATCAGGGCACATCACTGGGTGCCTTGATTTGGCAGCATGGTGTACAAGGTCTGGGACTAGACCGCGTGGGTTCAAATCTGGAAACCACACTTCTCAGCTATAGGACCGTAAGCGCGTTGCTTAACCTCTCTGCACCTCTGCTTCCTGCTCTGCAAAATACAGTGATAGAATTTACCTCACAGAGCTGCTTTGAGAGTTTGATGCCTGATACACCTGAGGTGTTTCTTTCCAACGTGCCTGGTGCAAAATAAACATTTATTAAGTGTTGGGGTTTTTTTAGAAAAATTATTTTTATTATAACTGTTGTTGGTATTTATTATAGTTAGCAAATAGGCTGTTTTACTTTGCTGACATCTCAGTTCTCACTCATTTAAATAAATCAGCACACTTGGATACAATGTTTCTAAACTACCTCTGATTTGGGGAAATCCTTTGCCTTTGCTTAAGAGTAGAGATGGAGTGAAACGAGAAGAGAAACAAAATGACAAGCAAAATGTTAAAAATGATTCAGACCTCTAAGGCCTGATTTCATTTCTTGATTGGAAGTGATACTGAGAAAAACAGGCACACCCATATCCAAATACGTACAAAAACATATTCAAACGTCAGATGTCAATGGTCTGAAGTTATCTTTTGTTTTTGGATTGGCTGTACCTGTACTTTATTACTATAGGGACTGCAAAGTGATTAAAAACCGTGGCATCCACTCCATTATCCACTCAACAAGTATTTATTTAATTCAACTATGTACCAGGCTTGGTGTTCTATGTTGATTTTGATAAGGGAAAAAGGTCACTTACCGCATAAGAAAATAAAAAAGTCTTCGTGAGACAGAAAACTAACCCATTTCCCTGGCTCACCTTTCTTTAAGTTTCCATACAGTCTAGTGTGGAAAGATATAGGAAAAGACTGAAAACTAGTCTAGCTACTCAGTGTAGGCCACGTAATAGTAAGTGCAAGGTTCCCAGAAGGAAATGAATGTGACAGAGTTTGGGAAAATATAAAAGACTATGCATTTGTGAGTTACTAGGAAAAGGATACGTGACTGGTGATGTGTTCCCAATGATCCAATAAATCGATAAGTTCACCATGAAAGCTATTACTCCAGAGAGCAGCACCATAAGCTACAAATAAACCCAAAGAATCATTAATGTAAAGCAGTTGTGATCATTATAGTCATCAAGTAAAAATCCATTTCATTAGGCATTTCTAAAAAGTTAAATAACCACCATTAAGAACAAGAGTTTTAAAAGAATCCATTTGAGAGACAGCAAGAATTGAGGGCAAAATAGCAGAATGAATAATATGCAGAAATATAATTTTGTCTACAAAATGCAATGGAAAATTCTCCAATAACATCCTGCCTGAACGTGAATTTCCAGGTTCATTTTTCTTATCCATCTGAAGAAAAATTATTTTGTAATTTTGTAAAATTATAAAAGTAATATATATTCCATATAGAAAAATCAGAAAATAAAGATAAGCAAAAAGAATGTAAGGACTTTTTATAATCCTAACCACCCACCACTGTTAATACCTTTGCACGTATCCTTCCAGATGTTTCTCTATTAGTTGCTCATATTTATTCTTATTTAAATTAAATCAGTGGGCATTCATTGGATATCTATAAAGCTAGGCCATAGCTTTTGAGGAACAGAATAGGGTCTTATCCTCAAAGAGCTTAGAAACCACTTGTGGACATACTAAAAATCATGATAATCATAGCTTGCACTTACACAGTACTTATTACATGACAACAACTGTCCTAAATGTTTTACATATACTAACTTGTTTAATCCTCACAAACACCCATGAGGTAGTAAACTATTATCCCTTTTTACAGACGAACAGAGAGAGGAAAAGCAACTTGCCTTAGATCACACGGTAATAAGTGGTAAGGCTGAGATTTAAGCCCAGGGCAGCCTGGTTCTGGAGGCCGCGTGTGTAACCCTCTCTGCTACGCTACCTCTTCGCCACGTGAAACACAGTGAGCTCAGGAAATAGATAAAAAGAGTCTTGAGTGCTGCCTCATGAACAGGCAAACACACAACAGGTTTTTTATGAATCTCTAGGCAGGAGACATCATTTGGAGCTCGGGGAGGGAGTGTTTGGAATTTGAATGTACGTACAGATTAGAGAAAGAACAAGGGGTAGGATTCCAAGCAGATGGAACAGTAGGGGCCAAAGCATGGCGGCAAGAAAGCACAAGACATGTGAATGGGACATGAAGAAACCGGCCTGGCTGAGAATGGGGGACAAAAAACCTCTGTGTGCACATAGCACATCTGTCCAAACCTTTCCCACTGCTGTATTTAAAAAGTTATAAAGTCATTTTCTACTTCTAAGATAAGAGACCTTAGTTAAAATATCAGTTATGATTTGAATTATTAAGAGATTTAAGTTTTTGTTTTTTTTTTTAATAAGTAGGCCTTTAATTAGTAAGGAGACACTTTTGACCTATAGGAGATGCTACATTGACCTTTACATACATTTTTTTTTTTTTTAAGATTTTTATTTATTTGACAGAGAGAGAGACTGAGCATAAGTAGGGGGAGCGGCAGAGGGAGAAGCAGGCCTCCTGCGCGGAGAAATTTAAATTCAAAAGAAAATATGTCCTGGGGCTTCTGGGTGGCTCAGTCTGTTAAGCGTCTGCCTTCAGCTCAGGTCATGATCCAGGGTCCTGGGATCGAGTCCCGCATCGGGCTCCCTGCTCAGCGGGGAGCCTGCTTCTCCCTCTTCCCTGCTCATGCTTTCTCTCTCTCTCAAGTAAATAAATAAAATCTTAAAAAAAAGAGTAAAGAATTTTAAAGAAATAAAAATAAAAAAATAAAGAAAATATGTCCTATTTGAAGATTCATTCTGTCCCCTGAGGCTTTTATCAGCTTTTAGATCACCGAGGTCACAGGAAGACTAAAGGAGCTGGGTTTGTGTCCTATTTAGGTAAAAACAGTAATGCCTCATTCGTTTTACAACAGTGAGGTCCGTTATATTTTCAACTAAGAGAAACTTGTTCATTAAAGACTTAAAAAACTGTTTCTAGAAGTATACCATTGTTAATTTTATTGAGTTGACAGAATGTTACACACGTACTTCTTGATGACTTGGCTGGTCACTGAAAACACAATTACGTGCTCTACTTTGAGGCAACAATGCCCTCTAGGGACATTAAGGAACGAAGGTGACTTGTTCTTATTCAGCGGACTCAGACTGCTATGTTCTTAGTTCCTCTGACTTTGGGGGGTTGCTTTTCTCTTCTTCGAATCTGTCAGGGGGCCTACTGCCTAAAGCACCCTCCTGGTTTAAGGGATCTGTGCTGCAAGAGTTTGAAGACCAGGTAACCAAGATGGCTAGAGCTTTTGTAAAATCAAGAGAAAATATTACCTGAGAGACGGACGAGTGATTTCTACTGTGGAAAAAAGGTTATATGCAAAGTATCTGAATTTGAAACGACCAGCATTCTGCTCACAGGCAGTAGAGCAGAGCGCTTAAGACTATGGGTTTTGAGGGCCCCTGGGTGGCTCAGATGGTTAAGCGTCTGCCTTCGGCTCAGGTCATGATCCCGGGGTCCTGGGATCGAGCCCCACATCGGGCTCCCTGCTC
>NW_023270314.1:12083027-12239688 GCF_011800145.1 Mirounga leonina
AAATAAATAAATAAATAAATAAATAAATAAATAAATAAATAAATAAAATCTTAGGGACACCTGAGTGGCTCAGTCGTTAAGCGTCTGCCTTCGGCTCAGGTCATGATCCCAGGGTCCTGGGATCGAGTCCCACATCGGGCTCCCTGCTCGGCGGGAAGCCTGCTTCTCCCTCTCCCACTCCCCCTGCTTCTGTTCCCTCTCTCACTGTGTCTCTCTCTGCCAAATAAATAAATAAAATCTTAGGGACACCTGAATGGCTCAGTCGTTAAGCGTCTGCCTTCGGCTCAGGTCATGATCCCAGGGTCCTGGGATCGAGCCCCGCATCGGGCTCCCTGCTCGGCGGGAAGCCTGCTTCTCCCTCTCCCACTCCCCCTGCTTGTGTTCCCTCTCTCGCTGTGTCTCTCTCTGCCAAATAAATAAATAAAATCTTAGGGACACCTGAGTGGCTCAGTCGTTAAGCGTCTGCCTTCGGCTCAGGTCATGATCCCAGGGTCCTGGGATCGAGCCCCGCATCGGGCTCCCTGCTCGGCGGGAAGCCTGCTTCTCCCTCTCCCACTCCCCCTGCTTGTGTTCCCTCTCTCGCTGTGTCTCTCTCTCTGTCAAATAAATAAAGTCTTTAAAAAAAAAAAAAGAACAGATTGGAAAAGTGAGCAAGGGCCCTTGGAAGTATAGCCGGGTGCTGGTGGCTCTGTCGTTGATGCACCTTAGAGGAGATTGCAATTTCCACTTCGAAAAGCTCGGCATTGTCATTGCAGTCACTGTTTCTGCTGGACGGGGCGAGAGAAGTGCATTGCACTCCCTCTGCTGGTTCTGCAGCTGCAACAGCTCATTACCCAGACCTATGTTTAGATGTAGTTCCCCACTTAAAAAAAAAAAACAAACGGGGTGCCTGGGTGGCTCAGTCGTTAAGCGTCTGCCTTCGGCTCAGGTCAGGATCACGGGGTCCTGGGATCGAGCCCCGCATCGGGCTCCCTGCTCAGCGGGAAGCCTGCTTCTCCCTCTCCCACTCCCCTGCTTGTGTGCCCTCTCTCGCTGGGTCTCTCTCTGTCAAATAAATAAAATCTTTAAAAAAAAAAGAAAAAAATGCGCGTTTTGGAGCCAGCATGCTTGGACTCAGGCTCTGGGTCTGCTCACCAGCTGTGGGATCTTGAGTCAGCTACTTAACTCTGTCCCTCAGTTTCCTCATCCTATATCATAAATATAAGGATAACAATAGTATCCACCTAATAAAGTTGTTATGAGGATTAAATAAGTTAACATTTGCAAAGTGTTAGAGTAGTTCTTGGCATAGAGTAAGGGCTATGTAGGTTTGATAAATTAACCCCAGCAACAAACAAGCCTTTTCTACGGACCGTGTTCCAAAGGTTAAAGTTGCAGGAAGCAGAAATTCCTTCCCTAAGGAGGGGGATTATACTTTCTAACTTAAAATGTCCCCAAAGTACACTTCCCTTTGATCTGGCAATTCTACTCTTAGGCCTCGATTCCAAAAGAAAAAAAGTACCTGTTCCTAAATACATATGTATAAGGATGTTTACTGCAACACTGTTCACAGGGGTCAAGAATTGGATCTATTATATGGACACTGAACAGAATGCTCTGAAGCATGAGATATGAAGCGAGAAAAGCAAGATGCAGAAAATTATTTGTTATGATTCCACTTTTGTCAAAGAAACAAATGTTTAATTTATGTATATACGTGTGTGTGTATTGTTTATGTGGGTATGGATAGCCCAGAGAAATTATGGAAGAACATGCACTAGAATGTTAACATGACTTACCTCCAGGGGCAGAGACGGGGAAATGCAATGTTGAATGCGTGTGGGGAGCAGGGCTGGGGAAAAGGAATCCATGATAAAAACAGCATATATGACATGATTCCATGTGTATAAAATTACACACAGACACACACACACACACACACATGCTTCGTCTCAGTCTCTTCATCTGAAAAATAATCCTTCACTTGCCTCCCTTCAAGGGTAATTATGAAGATTAAGTGTGAGAATGGGTCTGAGATCGTGCTCGGAAAACTAAAAATCACACTCATCGCAGAGGGATGATTCTCTTGTTTCTTAGACAGCAAAACAATTAGAACTTACCAATGCGGACACTGACCAGGGGCCAAATATTCCTCCTTCTCCAAACACTGGCTCAAAGAAGGGCACGGCGACCAGCAACATGGCGGAGGACATTGGGGCCTGGTAGTACAACAGCTGCATCGAGTTCACTTGCAATTCATGCTGTTTGGCTCCTACCCACTGAAAATCGGGAGACAAAACACGTGAGGTAGGAAAAAAATACCACCGCTTAGTAAACAAAAGATGCGACTCTAGTCACAGGGATGGGAACTTAGGGCAGGGCTGGGGGAAGAGGAAATGCCTAATTATTCTACAAGACTCCAAAGATCAATTAGAAAAAAAAGATCAATAATGTATACAAATGTCCTTTAAGCACCTTGGATGAAAGGAGCTTTACAAATTCAGTGTATGTCCATCTATTTTCTCCTCAGTATTTATAAAGAAGGAGAAAAAATATCCTCTTCCCTGCCAACCCTAGTAAATGAGCAAGTCCATGAATTCACACAGGGGCCCATGAGTTATCAGAGATCTTGGGGAAAGGAGACAAGAATGGAAATTTAGGTGATAAGCAGGAACAGAGATGCAGTGCTAGACTTCATTTCTTTCTAAAACTGCCCCCCCCCCCAAAAGAAGTAGGGGGTGAGCGGGGCAGACTAATTAGGGATTGACAGGAACCTCAGCTACCCTGGCTGCCAGTGTGGTTGGCTAGAAAAGTATGTGAGGCCTTTTCCTTCACGTTAGAAAACCCCAATCAATGGCAGAAGGAATTTTCTTCTTTGTGGATGATTTTTCTGTGGGTAATCCAATACACTTGAAGAAATTAAATAATCGCAAATCCTTTTAAAAGACTATATCATTCAGGGGTGCCAGGGTGGCTCAGTCAGTTAAGCGCCTACCTTCGGCTCAGGATGTGATCTCAGGGTCCTGGGATCAAGTCCCACATCAGGCTCCCTGCTCTGCAGTAAGCCCGCTTCTCTCTCTGCCTGCCTTCCACTCCCCCTGCTTGTGCTCTCTGTCAAATAAATAAATAAGATCTTAAAAAAAAAAAAAAGGCTACATCATTCAGAGGGTGCCCGGGTGGCTCAGTCAGTTAAGTGTCCAACCCTTGATTTCGGCTCAGGTCATGATCTCAGGGGTGTGGGATAGAGCCTGAGTTGGGCTCCACACTCAGTGCAGAGCTAGCTTGTCTCTCTCTCTCGCTGCTCCTCCCCTCACTCCATGCTCTTTTTCTAAAATAAATAAAATCTTTTTAAAAGATTCAAAAAAATAAAGGACTATGTCATCCAGGAGAACCAACACCTCAAAACCTCAAATCCCATCAGTCCTCAAAATGTTTCGCAAATATGACTAAAAAGAAGGCTTTAAAGAAAGCCTGACAGGGCTGCTTGAATAAGATCTGGCATGAACAGCCAGGCTTTTGAATAACTGCTCCTACATAATTCTTTTTCCTGTAGATCTGGGTATCCTGTTCTATAAACTCGAAGGCTACAGAAATCCACCAGGACAAAAACAGAAGAGCAGGAAATTTGAAACATACTCCCGCCAGCCTTAACTGAGAGGCTTCTGTGAGTATGAAGGACAAAGAATCGATTCTCCCGTGGCCTGCTCCTGGGGGGGGGGCCTCAGAGTGTGGAGGCTCGGCCCTCGGTTTCTTTAGCAGCCTCCCCAGGCGGCTGCATGCCTGCCGTAGAGCTGCCTGGAACGGTGACTCTTCTCAGGGCCTCCACTTTCCCTCTGTGCACCCTGGCTTCTGCCCGCCATCGCTCTAAATGCAACTGCTCCCCCAAAGGGCACCGTCACCTCCAAAGGTCACCCTTCTGCGCTCTGCCTGACGGGGCTCTCTGCGGGCCCAGCAAATTCTCCTGGGGGAACTTGACTTCTGGTCTGCACTGTTTCCTCACTCACGTCTTCCTTCATTTACTATTTTTAAGGTAGATGTCTGGCCTTTTTCTTTTATCTCCCTGACTGATCTCACTTACACCAGAAGACATCTCCAGCTCTGACCTCCGTTCTCAGGGCATCCTTAATCCCCAAATGTCAACAGCTTACCGGCCACCTTCACTTACCCGATCTGCAGGGACTGTTCTAAAACCAACTCAGTACTTACTTACTGTTGCTCCCATAATTAAAGACCTAATCTCCCCCAAGGATGAGAGGCCTTACTTTTCTCACTCTACATTCGGTCCCGTCCTGCTAATTCCTCCTCCAAAAGGTTTCTGGCCTCTATCACTGTCTTGCTCAGTGCCTTCCTGTCTTCCCCTGGAACCGTGGAGAGCCTCCTGACTGTTCACCCATCATGTGCCACCAGAGTTAATTTGCTGAAACACAGGGACCGATCAAGCCACTCCCCTATCTAAACCCCCTTCCTGGTGCCTGCAGATAAAGGGCACACTTGCTTAGCACGTGCCATCTGGTCTCACCCACCCGTAAGCCTCAGCCTTCCGCGAGGCAACTACAGTCTCACCAAATCCATCAAGTTCTCCAAAGACGCTCCATCCTGTCACACATCTTTGCAAAGAAAGACCTCTGCTGTATTTCTCTGCTAAACAAACTCCTGTGGGCCCTTCCATTTAAAGTGTCAGCTTTTCCATAAAGTCTTACCTCATCATCCCCTTGAAGAACTGCCACTTCCTCTCGGGTGTTCCTCAGAACTCTCCTCATACCCTCAGCTACGCTGCTTGTGGCTGGCTGTCTACAGCTAAGGTTCTACAGCGACTGTCTCTACAATGCTGGATTTTAGCTGCTTTTCATCTTTGTATCTTCAAGGCTGAGCATCAAGCAGAAGGAATGTCTGCTAAACGAATGAATAAGGGCATCAACTGTCTTTCCACAACTAAAGCTAATACCTGATCACTCATCCTTTAACTCCTTTTAACGCCCTAGCAGTATAAGAAGAAATAACTTAGGAATTACAGCTGGATACAATGGGAAAATACAACTTTTTTAAAAAATGAACTTTTGGGGAATACACCTAATTCCTTAACAGTACTTTTACTGTTTACTAAAAATGAAAACTCTGCCTATTAGTTTGTCCACAACCATTCCTTAGGCAATCCCATTTCAAATATGTACCTGAGGAATATAGAATCCTTTGATTCTAATCTACAGCAATTTTGAGACTTGTGGGGGAAAAAAATGGTCATATTGGCAAGGACAGTGAATAAGCGGAGTTGAAATTATGCGTAAGGAATACAAGAAATTCTGATGCTTAATAAACAGTTAATCCCTCCTGGGCCAAAAAAAAAAAAAAGAAAGGTCTGTTTAACAAAAAAAGACAAATAGGAATGTTCACTTACTGTATCTAGTAACAAAATTTAAACTCACTGAAGTACATCTAAGTACAATCTTCTTAAAGCACAAGGCTGAGCTTGCTCTCATTCCTCTCTGTAGTGAAAGACAGAATATCTTAGAGCCAAATGACAGCACTGAGTGGGTGCTCCGTCCTTTCATGACACTGGTCTCTTATTTACACTGCTTCTTCCCACTTAAAAATGTACTCAGCCCCACAATGTTTATATAACAATGTTTCTGAAATGATCAGTACTAGAAAGTTTCAGATGTAAGGCTGTATTCTTAAAGTTGTAGCATGCAGAACAAGAATGCCTTAGTTTATAACCAGCAGATATTTGTGAAAAGAGAATATTGGTTACACATTGCGGCTCTGACTCCCCATGCAGGCACACCCAGAATTTCCAGTCCAAGGTTTTCAGTATAGAGAAAATACTGTTTCACTGCACCCTACACCAAGTTATTTTTCCCCCCATGTAAGAAACAAAAAACCATACTTGTTGAGATTTTATGGTAATGAAGTAAGTGGATCCATGCACAAATTTTTAATGAGTGCCTGCTGTAGGCAAAGTACCGTGCTACGACAGTACCAGAAGTGAAATATCCATTGCTAGAAAATACGGATGCAGGCAAATCACTGGAAGCTGACATACAAGTTGTAACAGCAGCAGATTTTTTGAGGCAAAGATTTATAAATCTGAAGTTTTCCTTTCCTGTTCCAATTTTGGAAAGGTAATCGTTCCTTCACAGTAATCTTGTCATTAAAGAGTAAGTCATAAATTTAACCAAAGCTCTCAGTTTCAAGTACGAAGTCTTACTACTCATTTTGTTAAGATTTCCCAGGTAATGCTATAGCATCCCCCCAAAATCAAATTGTTAAGCATGGGGATTATACACTTACAACAGGTAGGGAGGTATTTGGTGAGCATCATACACCCAAGTTTCTCTGTCTCCTTTCTTCTCTTCACCTTGAGTCAGACAATTTATGCAATTATGCTTTCTTCCCAACAGCCTATTGTCTCTATACTGTATTTTCTAAACCTTGGGATACAGCTTCAAAATTTATGAAATCTGCTAAAAAGGCACATAAAGAAAAAAAAATTACCAACCACTTGATAAAGGGATGTAACTAAAACACCAAGAGCGGCAAACACCATTCCAAGGAAATTAAACTTCACATCGTAATAAGAATTTAGGATTACACCTAAAGTTATAGGAATCTGTAAAGAAAAAGAGGCAAATGTTGTTTAGATTAAATTCATGAGACATAAACTTAGTATTCCTTTCATGTTGTCTTACAAGGTTAATCATAAAGACATCACTGGGAAACAGTGAACCTCTATAAATGGATTTTTTTTTCCATTTGATAAAACAAACCGATTTCCTCAAAGTGAAATATGTTAATTCTATATTTATATTCATATTTAATTCTACTTAAAATTCTGGGTAAAATAATGAGTCAATGCATTTAAATTTGCAACAAACACATACGACCTGCAAGCACAGAGGAGTAAATGGACCCTCCCAAACTAGTGCCTAAACAACATATAAGCATGAACGTATAACAAAAGCATTAAGAATTTAAATACTGTAAATCATTAAGTGCTAAAATTATCATCTCCTTGTATTTAAAGACACAGAAACCTCTGCAGTATGTCTCTGCAGACATATTCGGAGACATATTTTATGCTGAACCTTTAACGTTTACATGATTTGATTCCCCTGCGTCAAAGGAGGGCCGCTTTTCAGTTTGAGATTTTGCAGATATTCCGATACACTGAATTGCGTAACGCAATACAGCTTTCTTTTCTTACCAATCACAGCATTTAAGGATTTCCATCAAACAGTAGTTACTAAAACTCACACAAGCACACTCTCCTGGGCTAGGAGCCCGACAGAGTGCCAAGATGACTTTTTTCACCTCTCCCAAATAAGCCTGAGGTTCACATGGTCACAGATGACTCATTTGTGGATTTCAAGATGATGGGGAAAGAGCGTGGCGCAAGGTTAAACATTCAAATTTCCCGGGGAAAAAGACGGTCCAGGTGGTGGATTGTTAAAGGTGTGCCTTGCGAAGCTGAAGCTACTCACCAGCGTGAGCTGTATTTTGGTAGAGAAGGTTTTCTTGTAGCAGAGGGTCTGGATGACTATGATGACCGGCGTGGTCATGGCCTTGGCCAGCTGATAGGTGCCTATGGTGTTGTTCTGCAAAGAGAGATTGGTGAAGACCACGAAGCCGCAGAAGCTGAGGGCCAGGAGGAGGAGTTTGGAAGGCGGTAGACTTTTGGGGGCAAAGATGTCCAGCTTCTGGCAGATGTACAAGCCCAGCCAGGTGACCACGAAGTGCACCAGGGTCAGGCTCATGTTAGGGAAGCCGTGGTGCACATAGATCCATTTGTTGAGGAACACGATGCAGATGGACACCAGTAGGTTGAGCAGGAGCCCAGCGGCGATGCGCCCGTTGCCTCGCATTCGGTCCGCAAGCGATGCCATAACCCCCGCCAAGCCGGGGCCCTCCAGCCCCCGAGAGGGATGCCCAGCCTGCCTCCCGCTGCTCTTCCCCTCCGCCGCCGCCGCCACGTCCTCTCCGGCCTCACCGTCTGGCCCGGGAGAGGCATGCACTCTCCGCGTCCCGGGCGCGCGGCAGCCTCAGCGGCTCACACATGCTCCGCCACCGCCCATTCAGCTGGTGCCGACGCGGCAGCACGTCCCGCGCGCCCCGCCCCCCTCCGCCCGCGACCACGTGGCTCGGGGCGCCCGAGCTTCCGCCCCCGAGCTGTGGGTGGAGCAGTGTCTACCCTGCGCAGGCGCGTTGGGCTCTGCGTGAGGAAAAACTGCGTCCTCGGTCCCCCACCTCCTTGATCGCCTAACCCGGACTCTGGTGGGGTCCATCTGGGACTCCTCTCTTGACGTTGGAGATTTCCTGTGTGTCAGTTGACTCACATGCTAGACAGCTGCTCTCAGGCTGCTGGAGTGCAGACGCTATTGGCCAGTTTTATGTATGGGACAGGGGCTGAGCAAAAGTAGTCATCACTAGAGAGGGGAAAGCATTACTTCCTGAAAGCGTATTTTTAAACACTTTATTTTAAAAATCAAAATAAGCAAAATAGTATGATGAACTCTCATACTCATCATTGTTAGTACACTATTTAGATTTTCTTCTTTTTGAATCCATGTTGGGGTTTTTAATTGTTCTAGGAAAGTGTCCGTTTAACTTAGGTGTCCTAATACTTGGTTAGAGTTGTATATAGTGATCTACCATATTTTAAATTTATTTCATCTGTTGTTCTACGACTTATTGTAAAAACTATGCATTTGGGTTTTCTCTGTCCCTTGATTATTCTTGCCAGTAATTTGACTATTTTAAGCTTTTTTTTTTTTTTTTTTAGATTTTATTTGTCAGAGAGAGAGAGCACGAGCAGGGGGAGCGGGAGGCAGAGGGAGAAGCAGGCTCCCCACTGAGCAGAGAGCCCATGGGGGACTGGATCCCAGGACTCTGGAATCATGACCCGAGCCTGAGCTGAAGGAATTGCTTAACCGACTGAGCCACCCACCACCTCAGTAGTTTGACTATTTTATTGGCCTTTTCAAAAATTACTTCTAGGGCACCTGGGTGGCTCAGTCGTTAAGCGTCTGCCTTCGGCTCAGGTCATGATCCCAGGGTCCTGGGATCGAGCCCCACATCGGGCTCCCTGCCCTGCGGGGAGTCTGCTTCTCCCTGTTTCTCTGCCTACTTGTGTTCTCTCTCTGTCAAATAAATAAATAAATAAAATCTTAAAAAAAAAATTACTTCTAGTGATTTTGATTCGTTATTACTTTTTTTCTTTTCCCCCCTAATTTCTTGAATAGAATGTTCAGTTAATTTATTTAAAAATAAAAGGACTGGGGCGCCTGGATGGCTCAGTCATTAAGTGTCTGCCTTCGGCTCAGGTCATGATCCCGCGGTCCTGGGATCAAGCCCCACATCGGGCTCCTTGCTGGGGGGGAAGCCTGCTTCTCCCTCTCCCACTCCCCCTGCTTGTGTTCCTGCCCTTTTTCTCTCGCTCTCTCTCTGTCAAATAAATAAATAAAATCTTTAAATAAAAATAAAAGGACTTAGGGGCACCTGGGTGGCTCAGTGGGTTTGAGCACAACTCTTGGTTTCCACTCAGGTCATGACCTCAGGGTGGTGGGATGGAGGCCCTAGTCTGGAGCCCTGTGCTCAGCGACCCAGAGTCTGCTAGAGATTTTCTCCTTTTCCCTCTCCATCCCTCTCTACTCTTCCCCCTGCTCACTTGGACATGGGCACGCATACTCGCTCTCTAAAATAAATAAAATCTTTGAGAAAATAAAATAATAAAAAAATCAAAGGACTTAGGTTATGAGTTTCCCCCCTGAGAATAGCTTTACCCATAGTCCTCAGGACATTTTAATATTGTCCTTAATTCCTAAGTAGTTTGATTGACAGTTTTAATTTCCTCTTTGATGTAAGAATTATTCAAATATTGAGCACCTGTTTTGTGCCAGGCACTAAATTTGGCACTTGGAAGATAGTGGAGAGTAAAGCCAGACCAGACCCTCCCTCTCCCTTATAACTTAGTGAGAGAAGACTGGTAGTAAACAATGATCAACTATGATAAATGAATATTTTGAAGTAATAAAATATGGTCCTGTGAAGGTATAAGACAATCAGATCTAAACTTGGGGAGGGGGAGGTGGTCAAGAGGTTCCCCAAGGAAATGAATCTTTAAGATAGGAGAATGAGTAGAAGTTAATTAGGCAAAGTCTAAGGTCTAGTTTTCCTAACATGGTCTTCCTGATAAGCTTTTAAACCTCCTATCATGCCACCAAATTCTACGGATTCATACCACACCATGAGCCCTTTCCACTGTTTATATTGCCATCCTCCCTTCTAGTTGGGGTCTACAGAACCCTCTAATCAACGATTTACAATGTTTACCCTCACCTGCTCCCCAATTAAGAGCTGTGGCACCCTGTCTTCATTTAGTCTACTCAATTCATTCTCTCCTTGTGGTTATAGATTTGGATTGATAATTTTAGCATGGATAATAAATAATCTTTTTATCATTCATCTATTTATCTTGCAATATTTGAAGATAGTTACGATATGAAATCTGAAATTTGGGTTAAAATATAACAGTATCTAGTGGATTTCAAATGCCTGTTGGGTTAGAGTTACTGAGTCTAACTCCATATTTGCCATTTAATCCAGGTTTCTATTGTTCTGGAAACTGCCCTTCTCCAGACTGATTTAATTGATTACGCGGCTTTCTCTACCTCCTTAACAAAGCACAGTAGTCCTAATCTTTACTTGTCTTGAAATGTGATTTTTATCTTTATTCTCATTTACAGATGTTGAAAATAGAGGTTCATGGCTGTTACCTTGCAGCTAGAGGGATGAGAATAAGATTCCAACCCAAAATTCTCTGGCTCCTGGCCCACTTCCCCTCCTTTTTATTATGGAAAATTTCAAACTTGTGCAAAGTTAAAATACCTGTCACCTGGTTTCAACAGCTGCCATTTTCATGTGTACCTACTCCTCACCTCTCCATTTGATCTTTCAGAAGTAAATTTACTTTCACTCAAATGCAATAATCTAAACTGTACATTTTTTGATAAATGGATGCACCTATGTAACCCACACCCATTGAGATACATTTCCATCACCTCACAAAATTCCCTAGAAAACCCCCACCGCCCCATGCCCAAGAGGAAGCCACTTTCATTTTCATTTTTCTTTCGCCATGGCTTTGACTGTTCTAGAACTTCATATAAGTGGATTGTACAGTATGTACTTCTGGTGTCTAGGTTCTTTTGTTGAGTAGAGCAGTGCTTTCCTTTTTATATTGCTGAGTAGTGTGCTTGTTTAGTCATCCTACCGATGGTAATTTGGGTCATTTCCAGGTTGGGGCTATTATAAATAATGCTGCTATGAATATATTTGCACAAGTGTTTTTGTGGAATTTATTTTCATTTCTCTTGAGTAAATATATGAGTGAAATTTCTAGGTTAAAGGGTAGGTGTTTGTAAGAAAGTCAAAATTTTTCCCAGAGTGTACCATTTTATATTCCCCCACCAATGTATCAGTCAGTTGCTCCACAATTTGGTGTTGTCAGTCTTCTTGATTTTAGCCATTTTGATAGATATGTGGTGATATCTCATTGTGGTTTTCATTTGCATTCCCTATTGATTTGAGTACTTTTTCATGGGCTTTCTGGTTATGCATATTCTCTTCCTTTATGAATCATCTATTCTTCTACCCACTTTTTGCTTTATTATTGAATTGTAAGAGTTCTTTGTATATTCTGAGAGGTTTTTTTGGTCAGATATATATATATATATTAAAGATTTTATTTATTTATCTTACAGAGAGAGAGAGAGAGAGAGCACGCACGAGAGCAGGAACACAAGCAGGGGGAGTGGGAGAGGGAGAAGCAGGCTCCCCGTGGAGCAGGGAGCCCGATGCGGGGCTCCATCCCAGGACCCCGGGATCATGACCTGAGCCGGAGGCAGACGCTTAACAACTGAGCCACCCAGACCCCTTGTCAGATATATTTTTGCAAATATTTTCTCCCAGTCTGTGTCTACCTTATTTACTTTTTTTTTTTAAGATTTTATTTATTTGACAGAGAGAGCGAGAGCAGAACACAAGCAGGGGGAGTGGGAGAGGGAGAAGCAGGCTTCCCGCTGAGCAGGGAGCCCAACGGGGTCCCTCAGTGTGTATCTCTTAAGGACACTCTCCTATCTGGCCACAATACAATTATCACAACTAAGATGATTAATTCAGTCATACCAACTAATACACAATCTATTTTTTTTGCTGAAATATTTGGTAAGAACTGTGTTAAAACTGTTTATCAATTTGGCATCTTTACTACGTTGAGTCTTCCATTTAATGAACATGGTGTGTCTCTCCCATTTATTTTGCTCTTTGGTTTATCAGTATTTTGTAGTTTTCAGCATACAAATCCTATACGTATTTTGTTTAAGATTTAGACTTTCAAGTCAGTTCATACTGCTCCACCTCATTTTTTTAATGTATAAAAATTAAAGAGGTTTTGGAAAGTAATTATTTCCTTTTTGGATCATTTTCACTAGCATAAGAACTTGAAGCGGAGTCCACTGCCTCTACACCTCTCCCCAGCTGATGCAAACAGCATATCATGATCAACTACTGCTATCTGCCTTGGGTATAAGAGGAGGATCAATATCCATCTCTGATTTAAGCCAGAATATCTGAAACTAATTAAAATCACCTATGGCATATTATACTTAAAAATACAACTTCCAGGACCCTATCCCAGGCCTCCTAGCCAGACATCTCTAGGGGTGGCATCTATAAACAAATATTTAAGAAATTCCTCCGGTGTGGGCCACAAGGGTGCTCAATCAGTTAAGCATCCAATTCTTGAATTTCAGCTCAGGTCATGATCTCAGGGTCATGAGATAGAGCCCTGCATTGGGCTCCTCACAGGGTGTGGAGCCTGCTGAAGATTCTCTCTCCCCATTCTTGCATGCAATCTCTCTTAAAAAAAAAAAAAGAAAAAAAAATTCTTGCTGATTCATGAACATGTATTACCATTTCTGGGCCTTGCTCATACTGATTTCCTAATGTGCAGTGCCTCACTCTTCTTGTGCTTTATCATTGCCCTTGCAAATTCAGTGCATTACTCCGACAGCAGTTCTTTTTTTCTTTAAAGATTTTATTTATTTATTTATTTGAGAGAAAGAGAGAGAGACAGAGAAACAGCATGAGAGGGGAGAGGGTCAGAGGGATCAGCAGGCTCCCTGCTGAGCCGGGAGCCTGATGTGGGACTCAATCCCAGGACCCTGGGATCATGACCTGAGCCGAAGGCAGACGCTTAACGACTGAGCCACCCAGGCGCCCAGATTACTTGCATTTTTTAATGGCATTTAAAAAATGTACTTGTTGTCTTTCCCCTACTAGGAGGGCTGGACTAGATGCCACTCATTTTTGTATTTCCCAGTTTATTCAGTGCCTACTGTGTACCAGACACTATAACAAGTCTTTACAAGATCCAACTTCATTAGGAGCCAGTTTGCTGAATGAGAGTTAATAAAAATGTTTCCAAAATAAAGAAAACAATAGCATAATACTAGACAAAAGTCTTGCTATATTCGTCTTAACTGTGGTATTTAAAAAATGCTAAATTTTATGATAAGAAATTACATACCTGGCTTAGAAATGAATCTACTTTCCATCCTCTTTATAATTTTAAGATATCAGAGTATTTACGCTCACAGGAGAGAAGTATGATAATAGGAAACTTAATTTCTTATTACATAAGAGACAATCCTGGAACTTGTAAGAACAGAAAATTTTAATTTTTATATAATTTTATTAATAAACACAGGGAAATACTGATAAAATACATTAAATTTTCAAAGTATCACCATAATATTCTGAAAAATACAAAATGCAAATGTCTAAATTTTCATTTTCCCCATGACAATGCAAAAGAAAAAACCCAGTAATTACAAATACATATATTTTACAAGAAACTCCATTTATCACAGAAATTAGTGAGATCGTAGAGTGGATGGATTATGACTGAATTTCATATCCTAATGGATCAAGTCCCTGGTCTAGGAGCATTAGAGAGGACTCTCTTAACTTCTGCAACAATTTCCTTAGTTCTTCCTTAGAAAATACCTGATTTTAAGAAAAGAAAAAAAGTTAATGAGAACAAGGAAGAATATATGAATTTATAGTCACTTAATCAACCCGATTAGCTTAACGTAAGAAGAAATTCCTCTTTAAGATTTATGTAGCCAGAGGCCAGTATGTTAGTGTGGTCCAAGAACTTCAAAGCTATTTCTTTGAGCCAGTCTATTTACTTCTAAGTGTTTACGAATATGTATGTATTTTCAAAAAAAGAACAAACACTGGAAGTGGACCATTACTTTAAGAAAATCTAAGAACATCTACAAAATGTAAACACATCTCACAAAAATCAAATATTATTACAGAGCTTATCAAATCACTAAAATATAAACTGTAAATGCTCTGGAACTTACCAGATATAGTTTGTGGCGCTCAGAGGAGACCATATCTGCTAACTGCAAGCATTCCTGATACTGACCGGTACTATGCAATATGGTATGAAGCAGGAAACACAACATTGGCAGACAAAGCTTTCTCAATGAAATCATTTGGTGTGTCCTTTCATGGTCTCCTTCAGCATCCTATAATCAGACATCAAGTTGTCATTTTAACAAGTTTAAGCTAAATACTGTTATAAAAAAAATCAAGTACTGAATCAAAACCAAAATTCAACAGGTAGAAGCTAATGGGGTTTCTCTAAAGCTTATGATGCCCATTAAAAATAAAACAAGGCAGGATTTTAATCATGAGAGCTAGAGACACAATTTTTGGTAAAACAGCATGAAGGCAAACAAAACATACTACTCAGAGTAGTCCCAGGTCTGATAATGAAAACAAAATGCTTCTAAATTTGTATTTTTCTTTTTTTTTTAATTTGTATTTCTAACACTTACTATGTCTTGAATAAAAACATGCTTAAAGCAGTAAATTAGAGACTAAATACCACTAGAACAAAACTGAGAACAGAAAAGCAGCACCATTTCCCTGGATGTGTACAGATGGAAATACATGTGAGAGGACACGAACTGAGGTGGTGACTGGTACAGGGGAGAAGGGTCATGATGTGGGGAGAGGCACACAGGGTGGGACAATGTCACTGCAAACTGTTTTTAAGCACTATGAATTTATGATTCCTTTGTATAATCTTTCAAAAATAGAAAAATTTTAAAAACCTATAGATTTGAATAATATAATTAATGAGACAGAACAGATATAATGAGGAAAACAATATGGAGAAAACAATTAGCATTTCTCAGTATACATGGGCCTTTCTAAAAAATTATGTGGGCAGTAAGAGTACAGAAGTGTACCCAATACATTTTCTTGCAACAAATTTGAAATTTAAAATCATTAAAATAATTTAAAAAGTACCCAACCTTAAAATTTATGAAATAATCTTAAAAATAGGAAGGAAATCCATAGCGTTCATAGCATAAGACAAAACAGAGAACAAGACAACCTAAATATCTGGTCTTTATTTTTTTTTAATATTTTATTTATTTGAGAGAGAGAGAAACAGCGCATGAGCTGAGGGTAGGAGGAGAGGGAGAGGGGAAGCAGACTCCCAGCTGAGCAGGGAGCCCGACACGGGGCTCAATCCCAGGACCCCAAGATCATGACCCGAGCCGAAGGTAGACGCTTCACCGACAGAGCCACCCAGGCACCTCTAAATATCTGGTCTTTAGAAAAGCCTAATAAAATATCTAATTAATTTTTTTAAAGCAGTACCTTCTTAGAAGTTTGGAACTTTTTTGTTGTTGTTTATGAAAACTTATATTAATCAGTGAAAGTATCTTCATGGGACAGACTATATTATTAAGTTGCTAAAGTAATTTCAAAGGTAGATGTAAGTGGAGGCATGAAGCAACAAAATGTAATGTGGTAATTCTACCAATGAGTGATTGTACTAACTTAGGGTGTGACCTAGGTCAGGTTTCCACACATAGGAAAAATTACTATCAATCGTTTAGTCTTGTTTTGAGATATAAATATGTAACAGTAAATATTAAAATGCATGCCTTGTGTTTTCTTAATTTTAAAAGGGAAAGCACTTTTATTTCTCTTCTCAAATAGGCACTCACTACCTTCAGAAGTGGATTTAAAACCAAAGGTCTTACTCATAATTCAAATTAGTTGTTTCCACCCAGAACCTATTAAGAATGAGAGGACTGCTTCCTCTGAGTCACTCCATTTGTGCTCCAATGTAGTCTTTCCCCCCCCGATGCTAAAGAGGCAAAATGCCCCTGGCTCCCATAGCCCTTATCACCTGAAAGTAGCAGCAGCTCTATTAGTAATCTGATCTCATGGGATGGATTTTGGCACCTGCTTCTTCTACGTCCTGTAACACCCTTGGTGTTACGGGTAATCTGCTCTGCTAACTAAAATGGATTCCCATACCAGCAGACTGAGGGCTACCAACCATCCCGAATCATGCCTGATGGGCCCAGCAATTTGCACGAGGAAAAGGAAATAAATCGCTCTCCACAACCTAAGCTGTTTTTGTCACCCAAATGAACAAAAGCTTTGAAAAATCCTGTAAATACATAAAATTAAAACATTCTTTCCATTATGGACATCTAGTAGTGCCTTACATGTGAGAAAAATTCATTAGCTGGTATGTGTTGCCAGCAGGAGTTGAGCTGCACTGACATTATAGATATCTCTAATATGAAGACAGGGCATTCACCTCGGTCATTTACTAAATGTACCAAATATCTTCTGAAAGCTTCTTATGTTCTAGGCATTAACTTAAGTGCCAAAGTCAGAGAAATGAAGAAAACAATGTTGTTGCCTTCATGAAATCTATATCCTAATGGAGGTAGACACAACAAGCAAATAAATATATACATTATACATTATATATAACTGCCAGAAGGAAAACCAATGCAGGATAATGAGAAAGTGATATGGGGGGTTAGGGTTGGGGGACGGGGAGGGTCTCTAGAGAGAGGACATTGAGCATACTACTGAAGAAGGTAGGAAAGCCATCCGTACAGCTATCTTGGGGAAAGAGCATTCTAGGCAGAGAAAGAACAGCAAAGAGGCCCAGAGGCTAACATGTAGTGGGGGGACAGGGAGGAGGGGTAGGAGGATACAAGACTGGGGGAGGGGTAGTCAAGCTCCAGTGTATGTGCCATCTTGTACATCAAGAAAAGAACTTTGAGGTTTATTCAAAGTGTAATAAGGAGTCATGAGAAGGTTCTAAGTAGAAGAGTAACATCTAGTCCACTTTAAAAGGATGACTAGCTGATCTGGATGATGAAGCTGTATAAGGAAGACTGGGAAGTAAGGGAAAGACAGTCGAGGCTTTGGGGCGCCTGGGTGGCTCAGATGGTTGAGCGTCTGCCTTCGGCTCAGGTCATGATCCCAGGGTCCTGGGATCGAGCCCCGCATCGGGCTCCCTGCTCCTCGGGAGCCTGCTTCTCCCTCTGCCTCTTTCTCTCTCTGTCTCTCATGAATGAATAAATAAAATCTTTAAAAAAAAAAAAAAAGACAGTCGAGGCTTCAACTAGAGTGTGGTGGAGGTAGAGGTGGCGAAAAGTAGGCAAAGACAAGCTGCTTGCTCCAATCGCCCTGCCATCCCTGCATGCTACGAGCCTCTAACAGGAGAGGGATCATTCTAGCGTTATGTACAAACCTGAGTCGTGGATACACAAGACAGCGTATGCTGCCAGGGCTCTCCTGTATAGCTGTGCCTTGCACGATGGGGGCTGGCCTGGCGAGTGAGGGTCTAGCCTGCGTCTAGACTCTACAGGTCATGTGCACTTGGCACAGAGTCGGTAAGAGAAGGGGCACCATTTCCAAATTCATATACAAGTGACACGTGTGCCAGCAGGAGCCCTGAGGAATCCCCTACTTTGTTGAATATGTAAGAGTATTAAGCTAAACTCAGTTGAGGTGATTCAAAATATCATTATCACTTGATTGTTCAAGAACTCTCTTCTGGATTAGATTTGAAGAAGTGACTGAGACTGAATGTTGATTTTTATTTTTAATTTCTAAAGATTTTATTTATTTATTTGAGAGAGAGAAAGAGAGAGAGATAGTGAGAGAATGAGCAGGGGGGAGAAGGAGAAGCAGGCTCCCCCGCTGAGCAGGGAGCCCGATGCGGGATTCGATCCCAGGACCCTGGGATCATGACCTGAGGCGAAGGCAGACGCTTAACTGATTGGGCCACCCACGTGCCCCTGAATATTGATTTTTAAATGTTTGATATAACACAAAAGTATCATTCATTGCCTTTCACTCCAACTCTATTTTTACAATACCCCAGACTATTTTGTGACTTTTCATTATCTAACCTACTAAGGTTAATTAGAACAAAGATTTATATATAAATAAAATAAAGCACTCAAGTCTTTTCAAAATTTAAATGATACTTAAGTAGCATTTTGCAACACTAAAATTTTATCTTCATGAAAACCAGCATGCATCGCAAGAGAAAAATTTAGCTCAAGCAACCTGCTGAAGGTTCAAAACTATGAAGTCAACAGTACTCTATTATGAACTTTAGGGAGAATTTACTATTATCAGGAATAGTAGTAAATAGGGGCTCAAATCTAGTCTAGTCCAATGCCCTATTGTTCTTTTGTTTCTGGTCAGAAAGGGAAGCTGAAAGAGCTAGAAAAATGTAGTATCTTAAAAAACACACACACACACACAAAACCAAAACAGTAGTGAATATACGAGGATATGGAGAATAGCAGAAAGAAAGATACCAAGAACACTCCTATGGTTTTCTCTGTTCAAAATATTGCACCATATATTCAAGAATCTAGCATTTCCAGTTCCCCTTGGACAGATCATGAGGTCTGCAGAGGCAAAGCTGGTTACTCAAGGTTTATGTTACGCCACAGGATTAGGCCTCAGCGTCTTTTGCTCACATGATAGTTACCTGCAGTATCCTTCCTTTCTCCTCAGCTCATTCAGCTTCGACCCCATTCTTCAGGAATCAGTCAAATGCTACACCTTTCAAGCATCCTGTCTAGACCTCTTCCAGGTAAAAACCTTGTCTTTTCCTGAACTCACAAAATACTTAATCTATGCTTTTCTTATGGCATTTGGTACTTTTGTAACTGGGCTCAACCCAGGATACACCTTTAAGCTCTCCAGCAGATTAAAAAAAAACAAAAACAAAAAACGGGAACTCTCCAGAACGCTCGGTGAGACCACGGAGGAGCAGTGGCTGTCTGAGCTGTGCCTGGCAACGCACTCCTTCCCGCTCCCCACTCCGGCCTCGGCCCTCTCACCGGCTGTAGAAAATGGTGAAAGAAACCACTTACTATGATGTTTTGGGGGTCAAACCCAATGTCACCCAGGAGGAACTGAAAAAGGCCTACAGGAAACTGGCCCTGATAAGAATCCAAATGGAGAGAAGTTTAAACAGATTTCTCAAGCTTATGAAGTACTCTCTGATGCAAAGAAAAGGGAATTATATGACAAAGGAGGAGAACAATTAAAGAAGGTGGAGCTGGTGGTGGTTTTGGCTCCCCCATGGACATATTTGATATATTTTTTGGAGGAGGAGGAAGGATGCAGAGTGAAAGGAGAGGTAAAAATGTTGTGCATCAGCTCTCAGTAACCTTAGAAGGTTTATGTAATGGTGCAACAAGAAAACTAGCTCTGCAAAAGAATGTGATTTGCAATAAATGTGACGGCTGAGGTGGTAAGAAAGGAGCAGTCGAATGTTGTTGTATTCCAGGACCAATTGCTGAGGTACTGGAATACAAATAAGAATTCATCAGATAAGACCTGGAATGGTTCAGCAAATTCAATCTGTGCGCACAGAGTGCCAGGGCCATGGGAATGGATCAGTCCTAAAGACAGATGTAAAAGCTGCAATGGAAGGAAGATAGTTGGAGAGAAGAAGATTCTAGAAGTTCATATTGACCAAGGCATGAAAGACGGCCGGAAGATAACATTCCATGGTGAAGGAGACCAAGAACCAGGACTGGAACTAGGAGATATTATCATTGTTTTACACCAGAAGGACCGTGCTGTTTTTACTCGGTGAGAAGACCTTTTCATGTATATGGACATACAGCTGGTTGAAGCAGTGTGTAGCTTTCAAAAGCCAGTGTCTACTCTTGACAACCGAACCATCATCATCGCCTCTCATCCAGGTCAAATTGTCAAGCATGGAGGTATCAAGTGTGTGCTAAATGAAGGCATGCCAATTTATCATAGACCATATGAGAAGGTTCGCCTAATTATCAAATTTAAGGTAAACTTTCCTGAGAATGACCTTCTCTCTCCTGACAAACTCTCTTTGCTGGAAAAACTCCTGCCTGAGAGGAAGGAAGTAGAAGAGACTGATGAAATGGACCAGATAGAACTGGTGGACTTTGATCCAAATCAGGAAAGATGGCACCATTACAATGGGGAAGCAGATGAGGATGATGAACATCATCCCAGAGGTGGTGTGCAGTGTCAGACCTCTTAATGTGGGCAGTGAATAACTGCTGGCATTTTATATGCAGTAGTGAACGAGTGAAGGACTATAATCATAGCTCACTACTTGCTACTGTTTTTGTTTTTAACATCCAACTATAGTAGTGTTTTATTTTATTTATTTTTTAAAAGATTTTATTTATTTGAGAGAGAGAGACAGAGACAGAGACAGACACAGCGAGAGAGGGAACACAAGCAGGGGGAATGGGAGAGGGAGAAGCAGGCTTCCTGCTGAGCAGGGAGCCCGATGTGGGGCTCGATCCCAGGACCCTGGGATCATGACCTGAGCCAAAGGCAGACACTGCACCCAGGTGCCCCTATAGTAGTATTTTGAAAGTTAAATGAATAATAAACTCAAATATAAAAGCTCTGAAACAAACAAACAAAAAACTCAGACCTCAGATCAATTAAATCAGAATCTCTAAGAGTGGGCTTTTAAAAAGCCCCCCAGGTCATTTAAATGGATAGCTCAGAGGTGAGGGCCACGGCCCCTGCCTCTAGACTTATCTTCGTATCCTTAAATTGAGTTGAATACACATATAATTTTTAGGTCCAGAATTTTTAAAGTATCCTGAATGAACATATTAAATCTGAAGAAATAGTTCACCCAACAGTCCAAGATTTTTATTCCCTAGTTAGTATTTTCAGTCTAGGTTAAAATTATGGGATGTTCAGTTATAAAAGATCCATAGATGCTCCTACTCAGAGAAAGAACCTTTGAAAAAAGACTTTTTCTTTTTAGCTGTACACAATGTACAGAGCTTACCTCTCTAACATCCACCATCCACCCTCCATCAACAAACAACAAAACATTGTACATTTTCTCTTTCACATCGGCAGTTAGGGCATCCAAATGCCCTTTCCAAATAACATAATCCATCTGCAAAACAAACATAAGGCAGACATATTAACAGACTAAAACCAATAAATAATGTATTTGTAAAGGTACACACAGGAATATTTACACGGAATATCATTCTAAAGAGCTGACTTTATGGAGAAGCATTCAACCCTTGATATCTGGGTCGTGAGTTCGAGTCCCACATGGGTGTAGATTACTTAAATAAATAAAACTTAAAAAAAAAAAGAAGAGTTGACTTTAGTCAGCCAAATACAAAAATAAGTATCAACAGATTGCAGTGAAATAAAACACTAAAATATTAACTTCGTAAATGAACATTAATGTCACCTAAAGGTATTTTTCATGTTTGGTTAATAACCTGCAGAAAACTAACTAATCAGATGACTTTTTTTTTCAAATAACATTAACAGAAAGATCACCTGTTATAGTAAGAATATAACCGCTGAAGAAATTGTCTCTCTAAATATGACCTGATCAACTCACAGTTATATGGTCAATTAACTTCAACAAATCAGGAAAGAATATCTAATGGGAAAAAGATAGTTTCTTCAACAAATGGTGTTGGGAAAATTGGACAGCTACATGCAAAAGAATGTAACTGGACCACTTTCTTACATCAAACACAAAAATAAATTCAAAATGGATTAAAGACCTAAATGGACCTGAAACCATAAAAATACTAGAAGAGGGGTGTTAGGGCGACTCAATCGGTTAGGCACCCAACTCTTGGTTTTAGCTCAGGTCATGATTTCATGGGTTGTGGGATGGAGCCCTGGGAAGCAAAAGGCTCTGCACTCAGCAGGGAATCTGCTTAAGATTTTCTCCCTCTACCCCTCCCCCCACTGGCACTCTTGCTCTGTCTCTCAAATAAAATAAATAAATCTTAAAAAAAAAAAAATCCTAGAAGAGAGTACAGGCAGTATCTCTAAAATTAACCATAGCAACATTTTTCTAGATATGTCTCCTGAAGCAAGGAAAACAAAAGCAAAAACAAACTATTGGGACTGTATCAAGATAAAAACCTGCACAGCAAAGAAAACAATCAACAAAACTTAAAGGGAACCCTCTGAATGGAAGAACATATATGCAAATGACATATCCGATGAAGGGCTGGTGTCCAAAATATATAAAGAACTTCCTCAACTCAACACCAAAAAAATGAAATAAACCAATTAAAAAATGGGCATAAGACCTGAAGATTTTTCCAAAGAGGACATATAGATGGCCAAAAGATACAGGAAAAAATGGTCAACATCACTCATCATCAGGGAGATACAAATCAAAACCACAATAAGGTAATACCTCACACCCATCAGAATGGCTAAAATCAAAAACACAAGAAACAACAAATGTTCGTGAGGATGTGGAGAGAAAGGAACCCTTGTGCACTATCAGTGCGAATGGAAGCTGGTACAGACACTGTGGAAAAAAGTATGGAGGTTCCTCAAAAAGTTAAAAATAGAACTACCCTATGATCCAGCAATTGCACTACTGGGGGTTTACCTAAAAAATACAAAACACTAATTCATAGGGATACGTGCACCCCTATGTTTACTGCAGCATTATTTACAATAGCCAAGTTATGGAAGCAGCCCAGGTGTCCGTCCATAGATGAGGGGAAGAGGTTGGGGGATGGGTGAAATAGGGGATGGGGATTAAGGAGAGCACCTGTAATGATCACTGGAGGATGTATGGAAGTGTTGAATCACTATGTTGGACACCGGAAAGTAATATAACATTGTGTAAAAAAAAAAGTCTGAAAAAAAATAAATACATGACCTATATTTTTAAAATGCAATTGATAGGTCTTGTCTATATTCAACTTACTTCATATTTCTTTTCTTTGTGTTCATGAGCCACTTTCTCAGTAAAAGTTGCTTGAGGTATCAAAGTAGGTTTCTGTGGAGCTGAATTCATATGCTTAAACCACTCATTAAAGGTTTCATTGGCTTCCTAAGATGTAAAATAAAATAGAAAAATACAAAACAAACACAAGTTTTCCATATGTTCTACACAGCTTTTAAAATTTGCTTCTTAGAAGTAATTTTGCAACATCAAGAAACAGAACTGTTCAGTATTTATTTTTTGCACACACAAAAAAATCATTGTGAATAAATATTTTGTCAAGCGGTAAACACCAGCAAGGTACATGTATATTGTGTTTTCTGGAACCTAGTCCTATCTCAAGCACTCCGGTCATATATGTATCTTGACACTTACCACTCTCTGATGTACGCATGTTTACTTGTCTGTCTTCATGACTAGCCTATTAGCTTCTAGAAGGCAAGGATAGACTGCTAGCCACAGATGTCCCCTAGAACCTAGCCTGATGTAATTACTTCATTATTTGTTGAATGAATTTTAAATGAGTATGTTGTTAATTTTAGGTATAACAAATTCAGATTATCTTGCCTTTTTCAGTTACTGCCCTCCCCCACCAAAAAATATTTAAGTTGATACAGGCATTCAAAGAATCTTAAAACTAAGTTTCAGACATCGCATACTCTCTACAATGTGAGAAGTTCTTGGTCGGTTAGCATTAATTAGAAGCTTATGCTGATGAAGGCCAGACCACAATTTCAATGCTCCTGTGGATCAGTCAGTACCACAGTCACAAGGGAGATAAGATAAAAAGTCAGCCACCACTTCTGGAAAAACAGTTCAAAGTCTGAGAGTGATTCAGAAATACCATCATGAAGATAGACACATTTGTGATTTTCTTTATAAGCTCACCAAATAAGCTCTAATGCACAAATGTTCTCTGATAGCATTATCATCTTCAGCGGGAAGTGGACTTTCCATTCCTTGTTCCTCCCACTGATTATAGATTTCTGCTATAGAGTCCTGAGGAATTTTCACAAACACTTCTTTTGCAGCTTCATGCTTTTTTGAGGCTGTGAAAAAGATACACAATTTTTCAACATATGTGAAGTGCTGTATGGTGCTTTCTAAAGGAGTCAAATTAATTGGTTTGCAACTTTTACAGTCAGCTGTAAGCATCTCGAGTCCCAAAGTACTTCTGCTAAAGGTTTGGGTGATTCTTTCTACTTAATGGTCAAGCTTTTTCCTTATTTCAGTGTGTCAAGTCACAAAAGGATTCACTTAATGCAGTTGCTTTTACCAACTTTTGTATCTTAAGGCAATTACATTTTTCAAAAGCCTTGAGATTATATGAAAAACTGATTAGGACAATGATAATGTTAAATGTTTTGTTTCATAATACTAGGCTTAATATAGAAAAATGGCTGTTTTGTCATCTGCCCTCCCCTCCCCCGTTGGAAGGATTAGAAAAACAAAAAAAAACACAACAAAACAAAATTTAAGAATATATAGATTTGAACAAAAACTTGAAAAAAGAATATTAAAATCAAGCATACCCAAGAATTTTCTCATTATTGCATTGCCTTGTTTTAGTGCTTCTGCCCTCTGGGCTGGGTCAAATACCAACCAGTCAATTACGTCAATTTTTAAACGGTCCTCCTATTCATTTAATTGGAAAAAAGAAACATCAATTGTGCTTTTTTCTAATATATTCTGCAAATTAGTAGAATTAACTTACATCTGCACTTCTAGTAAACATGATTTTCCCTCAAGTTATACAAAATTATGAAAGAATCTAGCTTTCCTTAGTTTCACTTCTCACACTTAATAACTCTCTATTAAATTACAAAAAAGGGACGCCTGGGTGGCTCAGTCGAGTAAGCGTCTGCCTTCGGCTTAGGTCATGATCTCAGGGTCATGGGATCGAGCCCCCGCACTGGGCTCCTTGCTCAGCAGGGAGCCTGCTTCTCCCTTTGCCTGCCACTCCCCCTGCTTGTGCGCTCTCTCTCTGACAAATAAATAAAATCTTAAAAAAAAAAAAACCCTGGGAAAAAAATTACAAAAAAAACCTTCCTGGAGTGTGAATCTGGAATTAAATATTCTATGTCCCACCAACTTAACTAGGTGATTCCTTAACTGCTACTCTAAAATGTTTTTCTTTCTGAAAACAGGATAAGTAAACTACTTAAGAGTTAGTGATTGATCAAGTATCTAGAATAATCCAATGAGCAAATATCCAATGCTCACTTTTTTTCTGTTAAAGAAGCTTCCTTTTAACACAATACTACTGCAAATAATTTAAATCCCTTACATAAGACCTGAAGAATGCTTGCTGCCCATTTCTAAAATCTAAAATGTTTTGGCTGACAAAGGAAAATTCTTAAAAAAAAGAAAGGAGCCAGAGTATGTTAAGGTGGAAGTTCACCAAAGAGCCACGTGAGGGATTATTAGGAGTTACGCACACATCTCTCCTGCCCCTCATGTTACCTCAGTGGTGCTGGTATCTAGGGCTGGGGCCACGTCATGATGACTGAATTCACCATTATCTTTCTTCCGGATATTCTCGACTACAGTCTTTGTTATAGCTGCAATATCCAAATCTAAGGAATTTTTTTTTTTAAGAGACAAAAACAAGAATTAATCATTCACACTAATATTCTCTAAACAGTCACAATGATTTAGTAAATTGGAATAAAAATTCTTTAAAAATATAACATGTAAAGTATGAAAGACATTATAAAATTATAAAAGAAAATGCTGTAACAGGGATATTTTACACATGAGTTACAGTTTATTTTATTCCTAAAACAGAATTTCATCAAAAATTTCATTCTTTTTCTTTCAAAAGAAGATTTAAAACTAGAAAGATAAATGTTACTAATGCCAAATGATAACTTGCCTGTGAAGCCCAACAAAAAGTTCTCAACCATTTTTACCTGCTTCTTTAGCCAGCTCCAGGCAATGGTGGCGCTGCTCAAATTCTGTAACACCTTCCAAAAATAATGCATACTGGGCAACAGCTAGGTCTTGAGGCAAATGACAGGTATAAAATGCTATGAGATTTGTATGCTTCTCATTTATTAAAAGCTAAAAAACAGAAAAAGATCAAAGTATGTCAATAATAATAATAACAGGTTCTGGGATCAGAAGTGCTTTTTAAAAAATTCACTTCAAAATTTCAAACATGATATGGGAGATTCATATAGATGTGGATTTGTGCCACTGAACAGAATGATTTTAAATTCCAAATAAAATATACTTATGATTGGGGTGCCTGGGTGGCTCAGATGGTTAAGCGTCTGCCTTCATGAAGCTCAGGTCATGATCTCAGGGTCCTGGGATCGAGTCCCACATTGGGCTCCTTGCTTGGCAAGGAGCCTGCGTCTCCCTCTGCCTGCCACTCCCCCTGCTTGTACTCTCCCTCTCTCTCTCTCTGGCAAATAAATAAATAAAATCTTTAAAAATATATATATACTTATGATAATTAAAAGATCTCTTACAGATTCTGATGACTTTCCTGCCACTGAGCATTAAAACATTACCATTCTTTTTTTTTTTTCCCCCAAAAAAAAAAAAAAAAAAAAAAAAAAAAAAATGTGGATTCTTAAAATTTACCTGTATGTATGTCTTTAAAACTTCAATGGAAACTTCTTCCTTCATAGAAAAAAAAGATATAATTCAATTATAAACACAATTGCTTATGTGTACCAACAACGTATCTTTATAATAAAAATTCTGCTATTATGATTTAATGATTTTAATATTTACCATGGAGCAATGACTACATGCTAGGCTAAGTACTTAGCAAAGCTTATGTGCTGCCCAATTTAACCTTCCATAACTCTTTGTGGGTGATTACTATCCTTGTTCACAATTTACACAGGAAGAAACTAAGAGTTTCTAAACTAAGGCACTTCGGAGGTTTTATTTACCCAGAATTATATACTAGAAGCTGCTGAGTAAGGATGTGAACCCAGGATTCTTACTCCAAAGCCTAAGCTTTCAACTACTGTATCATTCTGCCTTCTACATGTACTGCCAAAATGTTACCATCATTTAGGAAAAAGAAAAAACAACAAAAAAAAGAAAACAAAGGTTTGAAAAAGTAGTTTGGTTCAGTTAGCTTTGCTGGTTGATTTAGGCCTGGGTACCAATGAGGATAAAGTTATGAATTTATCAAAAACCACACAGGGGCACCTGGGTGGCTCAGTCCGGTTGAGCATCTGACTTTAGCTCCCGTCATAATCTCAGGGTGCTGGGATCCAGCCTCAAGTCGGGCTCCCCGCTCAGCGGGGAGTCGGCTTGTCCCTGTCCCTCCCCCTTGCTCATTTACCCGTGCTAATAAAATCTTTTAAAAAAATTACTTAAAACACACACACACAGAGGTATTCTGCGTCCATAGACTAGAGCCCTAAAGGGTCACCCACAGTGAATTATCATTGAGTGACCATACAAGACCATATAGAAGACTTCTATGCCAGGGTGCTTGGGTGGCTCAGTCGGTTAAGGGTCTGCCTTCAGCTCAGGTCATGATCCCAGGTCATGAGCAGGGAGCCTGCTTGTTCCTCTCCCTTGACCCCTCCCCCCACTTATGCTCGCTCTCTCTCAAATAAAATCTTAGAGAAAAAAAGAAAAAAGAAAAAAGACTTCTGTACCCTTACCACCATTTCTAGAAAATAACAACAAAAAAGTAGCATGTTTTTCTGATGAGAGGCACATAGCATCACCCCTGCGAAGGACAGGAAATTGTTCTTTTTTATTTACTTTGATCTGTAGTCCCAGAGTGTGGAAAAACAAAATGAGGTGAGTCATGAAGCGGAGGAGGTGTCCAGGTAGATTGTTTCTGCTTTTGGAAAGCCATTTGTTAAATTCATTCATCAAACCTACAAGCCATCAAAGCAAAAATTCAATAATAGGGATAAAAACCAAAAGAACAGAAATAAACATTACTAAGGATATTCACTGTATTCCTATAGTACTATTAAATCACTACCTCATTGTTAATAACCCCCACATAAAACAGACCCAGGATTAAATTCAAACGCTATTATCTAACAATTAATAGTTACATTCAAATAGGCTGATATAAAGATTAAAAGATGTGGTGAGTCATGCACTGTTTTGATAACTTTTTACAAAACTGCCATAAGAAAACAAAGAACTCACAGAAAGTAAAACAAAAGTATAGTATCTTACCATCAATGTCTCCCAGGATAAGGAATTTTTGAACTATATGATAATGTTCTTGATTCTCTTCCAAAACTCTCTGAAAAAATTTTTACATTTTCCATAAATCTCCCAGTGGTCATTCTATAGTATGTATTCATTAGTAAACTAAAATGTCAACTTCTGAAACAACATACATAAAGGAAAAGTTGCATATCAGGGGTCTTACGAGATCAAAACAAATGTGAGGAAGAGAATGCCTTTGGAATATACTCCAGCTGAACAATCCTTGAAAGCAGAGAACTGTGATAAAACAATTTTATCTCTGTGAATATTTTCATGGTGAGCCAGAAAGGAAGGGCACATGTAACCTAAGCAAAACAAACTATAAGACTTCTTCAAAAACGAACAGCAGTTCTTCAAAGTATTCCTTGTGTATTCTCTTCTGCACACGGCACCAAGCATAACAGAAACCACCAAAATAGTGATTAGACAGAGTAGAAAAAACTACAAGTGAACTGCTGTTGCACTGTTTGGAAGCAAATAGTTTATTTCTTTTTTGTCAAATATATTTTAATTTTTATTTCATTATCTAAATTTTGTTTCAGCATTCATTCTTGTTTACATTCAGATCTTTGCTCCATCTGGAACTGATTTTAAAATGTGGCATGAGGAAGGGATTTAGCTCTGTTTTCCTCCAGATACAAAGTCAATCATGTCCATACCATGTGTGTAAATAAACCATCTCTCTTCCTTTGAAATGAAAGACAGCCTCTGTCATCTATGGAATGCTAATACATATTTGGATCTAACAATGACATCTGTATTTCACTGATCTATTCATTCCTGTGCTAACTGCATACTGTTTTGTTGTATACTTATACTGTTTTATTATTAAGTCAAGTACTTCATAATATTATTCCTTTCCAAATTTTCTTGCCATTCTCACTTATTCTTCTACTTGTAAAATTTTCTGTTCAGAAATAATCCCCCAAAGTATTAGGTTTCTATGTTAATTTTGGAATGGCTAATATTTACATCAAATCCTCTCATCCAGGAACATGTACATCTATTGACTCATGTCTTCCAGTAAGATTCTATAGTTTCTTTATGAAAGTCCTCAAACCCCTAGTTAATTTTATCCTATATATCTTATAGTTTGGGTCAGTAATTTAAAGGGACTTTTTTGGGGGGAGGACTAAATCCTTTTCTAATTAGCTGTGGAAAGTACAGAGAGGCTATGATTTTTTGGGTAGCTTTGTCTTGAATTTAGGTACTTAAAAAACTCTCAATTCTTATTAATTCTTTTATTAATCCCAGTAACTGATTGAATCTTGAGTTTCTAGATTTACACTTTTATCATAAGTAAATATTCCCCCCTTTCTAATATTTGTATCTATTCCTTTATTTGTTTTATTTTCAATTACCTGGAATCTCCAAAATAACAGACTGGTAATAAACACTTGATAGAAGAAGCATTAATTTCTTTACTATACAAAGAGGTCATATATAGTATTAAGGAAAAGATAAAACTCAACAGAAAAATAGGTAAAAGATCTCAACAGGAAATTCACAAATGGTCAATAAACACAGGAAAACTTGCTAGCCTTATGAATAAACAGGGAAATATAAGTAGTACAGTGAGTTCCTACATCCCACCTAATCTGATGGATTAGCAAAAAATTCAAAGTGTGATATTTGGGACTCATGAGAATGCAAGGAAATGGCCACATTAATAAATTACTTATGGGAGTATGAATTAAATGCTACAACCAGGTAATTAATTTAATATACAGCTACCCTTTAACTCAGCAACTCTGCTTTTAGGACACTTACCCTAAAATAGAGGACTAGTAGATAAGCATATATGTATATAAGAATGTTCACTGCAGTGCTAGAAACAACCTAAATACCATCAAAAGAGGAATGATTAAAAAGAATAAGTCAGGTTACATTAAAATCTATATCCACTAACTTGGAGAAAGTATCATTAAATGAAAAAAACAAAAAACAAAAAAACCCCAAAACCAAAAACCAAACAACTGGGGTGCGTGGGTGGCTCAGTCAGTTAGGCATCCGGATTCTTGATTTCAGCTCAGGTCATGATCTCAAGATCATGAAACTGAGCCCTGTGTCCAACTCCATGCTGGGGCTCTGTGCTGGGCATGGAGGCTGCTTAAGATTCTCTCTCTCCTTCTGCCTCTTCCCCCCCATGCAATCTCTCTCTCTCTCAAAAAAGCAAATAAATAAAAACAAAACACCCCCCCACCCCCAGCCAAGTTGTAGAGTAATGTATGTAGTATGATGCAAAAAACAACAACAAAAATCACAATCCTATTTTGGAATATCTACATTATTTACACATATTTCTAAGAGTATGGAGAAGGATATAAAAGACTACATAGCTATATATTTTATCATCTCTGGGGAATGAGAATAACCATAAAGTGGTTAGGAGGGAATTATTATATAGGTTTTATTTATATCTTTGGATTATTTTGTTATATACTTCAGTTATTTAAAATTATTTAGGAGAATATTACCTAAAAATGTTAATTATTTTAAGATCTAGGAAAAGTCCTTGTTAATTTTCCATTAATATTTCTCTTTTCAGAAAGGGATAAATTAGCTTACATGCATAACCCTTATTTTTAGATGAAACCAATGCTGAACAAAAGAGACAGAAATGATGTATCATTTAAATATGCAATTAAGTCTCGGGCGCCTGGGTGGCTCAGTTGGTTAAGCGACTGCCTTCGGCTCAGGTCATGATCCCAGGGTCCTGGGATCGAGTCCCACATCGGGCTCCCGGCTCAGCGGGAAGCCTGCTTCTCCCTCTCCCACTCCCCCTGCTTGTGTTCCTGCTCTCGCTGTCTCTGTCTCTGTCAAATAAATAAAATCTTAAAAAATAAAATAAAATAAAATAAATAAATAAATATGCAATTAAGTCTCTTCCTTTTACAGAA
Source organism: Mirounga leonina (assembly GCF_011800145.1). NCBI lineage: Eukaryota > Metazoa > Chordata > Mammalia > Carnivora > Phocidae > Mirounga > Mirounga leonina. Next base: position 12,114,285 of record NW_023270314.1, read on the forward strand.
TGTCTCTCATTTAGGGGCACCTGGGTGGCTCAGTCGTTAAGCGTCTGCCTTTGGCTCAGGTCATGATCCCAGGGTCCTGGGATCGAGCCCTGCATCAGGCTCCCTGCCCCGCGGGAAGCCTGCTTCTCCCTCTCCCACTCCCTCTGCTTGTGTTCCCTCTCTTGCTGTCTCTCTCTGTCAAATAAATGAATAAAATCTTTAAAAAATAAAAATAAAAAAATAAAGAATGTCTCTCATTTAGGGGTGCCTGGGTGGCTCAGTTGGTTAAGCGTGTGCCTTCGGCTCAGGTCATGATTCCCGGGTCCTGGGATCAAGCCCTGCATCAAGCTTCCTGCTTAGTGGGGAGTCTGCTTCTCCCTCTCCCTCTGCCTTTCCCCCCCACCCCGCTTGTGCTCTCTCAAATAAATAAATAAAATCTTCAAAAAAAAAAAAAAGAATGTCTCTCATTTAGATAAGAGGTAAGAAAATATAACAAAGTTTCATATTTTTTTTCGCCTTTCAGATACATGGCACAACAGCATAATGTTGTTTCCTATTCTAGTTATCCTAAAACGTTCCTACTAATATTTACCTTTTTATCAGTAGCTTGAAGTTCTTCAAATACCTTTTCTAAGGTCCAACTTTAAAAAGAAAACAGGAAAGGGATAAAACAGTATTAATAATATGAACAAGGGCTACAAAATAAAACTTCACAGAGCACACTGCAAATCATCAGGACAAAAAAACAAAACAACAAACTCACTTTGCTTCCAAATATTCCCTAGGGAGTTCTTCAGTTTCATCCAGATTCACTACTGACGTCCGGATCTCCTGTTCTACCAAACTGTCAACCATCACCCGAAAGTAGGCCCACACTGTGTCTTCCCAGGTGTCGCAGACAGGAAGCAGCTTTTTCCCCCATGCCAAACCAGAAACACATACACAGTCAACAATGGGGGCGGGGGGGACGGGGAAGCAGTTACTTCCATTGATATGGACTATAAAGTCATTTTAATGACATAAAACATAGTGGATTGCAAAATACCATACGAAATAGCTTTTTACCCCCACCCACACCACATCTTCTAAAAAGTTTGAACTATTAATAGATTTTTTCCATACTCAGTTCACAATAGTATCAATTTTCCATGTTGATGTAAGATGGTGTATCAACTAATTATTATAACATCCCTCAAATAGCTATAAAATGCAGGGGGTGGTGGGGTTTGCAAGAAGTGCACACACACACACACACACACATGCAAGACAATCCCAACAGTCACTGTACCTTAGTGGTGCTTCTGTAAAAACCTATGAGCACTACGAGTCATCAATAAATGTGTGTTGTAAAAAAATATGCGTATGTATTGTAATTAAATTTACAACTCTTAGAAATTAAAGTCTGATTCCATGTATTAAAACATCATTTGGTGTATGGCATATGTGAAATTAAGCAGCTCAAGTCACTATTCTATTTCATGATTATGCTGTCACTGCCACTCTTAGAAAGTAGAATATGTATCTGATTTTGTCCCATAGGAAAAAGGAAGAATTAAAATAGATTACATACCTGTTTGAGATTCCCACTTAAAGCTGCATAAATTGCCCTCTCGTATCTATTAAAAAGTTCCTGAAATACAATGAATATAAATTTGAAATAGTTTTCTTAGTATGTCAATTTTTTTCATAATCTGGAATTTTACAATGTCTTCTAAACTGAACTTATTCACTTGATAGTTTCTAAACTTTAGTTAAAGATCTAGTGGCGCAACAAGAAGGACTCCTTGGTTTGCTGATACAGTTAGTGCTGAAATCTTCAGGAAAAATCAACCATCTAAATTTCCAATACACAACGAAAGATCCAACTCTAACGATGCTCTGATTACTTATCATAGTCAAATTTTATTCCAGATAGAAGTGGTGTAGGTGTTTTCCTCTAGGAAGTTCCTAAATACCTAACACTACTTGATACTTATCTAAAAACATCAAAACAAGGCACCTGGGACCTGTCCTGCATCAGTCTGCATTTAATTCCTAAGCAGGACTAATTATATTCATCAAATTAGTCCATTTTACTCTCAGATTCTATTGATGGCATTTCCTGTTTTCTTATCATCTAAACAAGACTTCAGAGACTTTCACTATATACCTGAGTCCTCCTCTGCCTTTGCTTCCAATCACCCGCTAGACCACTCTTGCTCCCTTCCTTTCCACCGTCAATATTACCCTAGGACAGGACCTTAATACTTAGTGTCTGAATAATTCCGAAGGCTCCTAACTAGTTTCTCAGCCTTCAGTCCACTCCATTTTTAAGCCTATTTTTCACTGTCATGCTGATCTTCTTAAAGCACTGTTGCCATGTGCCCTCGAGGTTTTGATGGTTCACTACTATATAGGATATACTCCTTCTTTAGAGCAACACTTGAGGACCACCAACGCCTGATCTTAACTTATCTTTTTCAATCATCCTTTCCATTAGTTCTGTTACAACCTTTGTTTTAAAAATATGAATTTGTTCCAGTGCAACTGATCTATCAGGGAACAACTTAAACATAATGCAAATTTCTCATAATGCACAATTTCATCTACAAGAAATACTAGGTGAATGCAGAAAACCACACCTAGCTGAATGGAGCCAGTTATAAATACACAAAACTAACACACTTCAAACATCTACCTGCTACCTCACTTCATTAGGTGTATTATAAGCTACCTCCATCCATATCAAGTGTTACAATTTTCATTTTAATTTCAGCTAAACTCCTTCTACACCTCATAGCTGCAATCCCTGACACTCAATTCCATAAGTAAATTTCAGTGCTTTTTCAAGGTAAGGTGCTACATTTATTGTAGCATTTGTGTACTTCCCGTTTCACAGTGTTTTGTTAAGTTTTTATCTTTTGATGTATCACCGATGGTTTTTTAGTACTGTGCTCGCAAGTCTATTTTCCCGAAAAGACCTGTGGGTTTTCTGCACAATTCTGCATGCTGTTGTGATTTTTTTAGGAATGCACAGGTCATGTGGTGTCGTAACAGAACTGACTCTATTTCCTTTCGTGAGCTTTCTGCTCCAACCTGACAGAACTACCACCTTCCCTTAGGTTTTCCAGCTTACACATCCTACCAAGAATTCCTTCCTCTTCTTTTCACACCCAACAACTCAAATCCCAGTAATTTTTCAAACTGCGATTCAATTCTTTCTCCTAGGAAGCCCCTGCTTATTCTCTGAATTCTTTTGGTACCTCCTTTGTATTTTTGCCTTTTATCAGTGTTTAATTCTTAGTATCTGAATAATTCTGATGGGTAGCTAAGCCTGCCCACCCCTATTCTTCAATTTGATCAGAAGTTTTTTGAAAACAGGGGCGCCTGCCTGGCTCAGTCAGTAGAGCATGCAACTCAATCTCAGGGTTCTGAGTTCGAGCCCCACACTGGGTGTGGAGCCTACTTAAAAAAAAGTTTTTTGAGAACAAACTTGAATCTTCTAGCACTCTGAATGTTTCATAGCACCATTAGCAGGCTTGCAATTAATTAGAGTAAAAATCAGTATCAGTAAAGATTTTCTTGTATCTTACATCTTCTGCCATTCTCCAACAACTTATTTTCCAAATGATTCTATATGGATTCCCTTCTACAGGTTCTAATTCTGTTCCTGTAAAACAGTAAAAGAAATAAAAATTTATAGTTTAAAATAGAGAACTCCTTATTTCAACAATTTCTAAAAACAAAAGCTATGCTTCATAAAGACTGGCATTTAGTTCTAAATATATCCCTAATTCTCAGAATCAAATCTACTAAAATACCTCCATTCACATTAGGGTCATGATAGAGTTTCCAGCCTTCAAGTGTTGCAGCTCTCCATGCCTGACCACAACGTTTACAGAGTCGTTGTGCCTTTAGAAACAAAAAAGAGCAGTCAGTTATGTAACCAGTGCAGTACTGGAAAAGTACTTGTGCTTTATAGAAAAGTATAAGCAGGGGCACCTGGGTGGCTCAGTTGGTTAAGCATCTGCCTTTGGCTCAGGTTATGATCCCAGAGTCCTAGGATTGAGCCCCACATCAGGCTCCTTGCTCAGCTGGGAGCCCGCTTCTCTCCCTCTCCCTCTCCCCCTCCCCTCCACTTGTGCTCTCTCTCTCAAATAAATAAATAAAATCTTAAAAAAAAAAAAAAAAAGGAAAAGCAATATATGTCAGGATTAGATAATTTAAAGCACGATGTTGCAAAGGACAATGTAGACAACTTCGCCACCAGCATGCATGTCTTTTCTGTGGTCTCTGCCTTTCTTTCTTTCCCTAATAATCCCTTTGCTCTTTGATTTTGGGCTTATGAATTGGCTCCCATGGTGCCCACAAGCATTTAATTCTGCTAGAGACAAATGCAGCTAAAGAGGTCGAGGACCCCTGATTCACACGAAAGTATCATGCAAACACTGTTAGTCTCTACAATGACAAGGCGCTAGTGCTCACTCGGCCCGCTGATATTTATGTTAACTGTGACCAAACAGATGAGCTTCGACTAATCAGTGAAATAGAGACGTAACCTCTTTAGGAACTGTCTCTCCCCCATTTAGTTCATATGTTTTGGGTAAGATCCTATGATCCCACCTCTGAACTCTAAGATTAGGGATGTGACCTAGTAAGAATCACTCCTAGGGCTCTTGCTGGAGATAGTGAGAAGGAAACACACTCCTTCTGCTGGAATTGCTAGCTGGCAGAAGGATGTAAGCCTGGGGCTGCTGGGCCATCACTGACACGAGAGTGGCTTCTTGAGAATGAAGCCACAGAGAGAGGGACAGAGCCAAGAGCCTGGGAAAGAGATGGTATCCTAGGGACATCCTTTGAATCCCTGGATCCCACTTAAAACCAGATATAACCCTCTATACTTCCCTGTTCCATAACCAATCAATTCCTCCCTTGTAAATAACCTGAGTTGGGTTTCTATCACTTGAACCTAGAGAACCCAATTAATATGACCAGTTAAAGAATATCCTACCCCAAACATCATTCTAGATTTGTTGCTATTAAAAATTATAAATGTAGTAACATGGAAAAATGTTTTGATATGCTATCTAAAAAAGGATAAAAACTGTATATAGAATCTTGAAAACATTTTTCTAATCAAAATAAATCAGATACAAAAGAACAAATATTGCATGATTCCACTCACATGAAATAGCTAGAATAGGAAATTCATACAGAGAGAGAGTAGATTAGAGGTTGCTAGGGGCTGAGGGAAGGGAGAAATGGGGAGTTATTACATAATGGTTACAGAGTTTCTGTTTGGGTTGCTGAAAAGGCTTTTGGAAACATAGTGATGGTTTCACAAAATTGTAAATGCAATTAGTGGCACTGAAATGTACACCAAAAATGGTTAAAATGACAAAATGTGTTATATATATTTTACCACAGTGGAAAATAAATGCATAATGCAATGTATCAAAACTAGTGACTTGTATATTTTAAATACAAGATAAAGGATGAATTATATGGTATGTGAATTATATCTCAATAAAGTTGTTAAAAAAACCTCAATGTATTATACTATGATTATGATGATGTTCAAAAGAGGTACAAAAGAAAGGTCTTATCAAAAGATAATAAACACAAGTGCCGGCGAGGATGTGGAGAAAAGGGAACCCTTGCGTACTGCTGATGGGAATGCAAACTGGTGCAGCCACTGTGGAAAACAGTAAGGAGGTTCCTTAAAAAATTTAAAATAGGAAAACCATATGATCCAATAATTCCACTTCTGGGTATTTATCTGAAGAAAACAAAAACACTAACTTGAAAATATATATACACCCCATGTTCACTGCAGCATTATTTACAACAGCCAAGATACAGAAACAACCTAAGTGTTCACTGACAGATAAATGGATAAAAAGATGTGGTACATAGGTATACAATGCCATCTGCACCAACACAGATGGACCTGGAGAACATTATGCTAAGTGAAATAAGTCAGACTAGGAAAAATATCATGTGACCTCTCTTATTACATTTGGAATTAAAAAGGTAAACAACAAAAGCAGCTCATAAATACAGAGAACAGTGGTTGCCAGAGGTGGGGGTTGGGAGAAATGGATGAAGGGGGCCAAAAGGTAAAAGGAAAAAAGAAAAAGAAAAAAAATCTTGTTCTCTTGGGCACCTGGGTGGCTCAGATGGGTGAGCGTCTGCCTTCGGCTCAGGTCATGATCCCGGGGTCCTGGGATCGAGTCCCGCATCGGGCTCCCTGCTCAGCGGGGAGCCTGCTTCTCCCTCTGCCTCTGTCTCTCATGAATAAATAAATAAAATCTTAATAAAAAAAAAAAAAATCTTGTTCTCTTGTCAAGTCTTTCTGAGGCTCTAATACTTAGTTTCTTCATATGTAAGGTGAAAATGTTAATGAGAGTTCTCGTTCATTGAATATTTACTATGAGCCAGACACTGTGCTAGCTACTTCACATGAATTACCTCACTTGATCCTCATATTGACCCAACGAGAGAGGTGCTAATTATGTGCCTGTTTCATAGATGAGAAAACTGGGGCCCAAAGGTGATTAGCTTACTCATGGACACACAGTGAGTAGTAGAGCCAGACTGACCGCACTGTAATAGAATAGGCACTGAACTGGGATCAGAGCCTTGCATTCCAGCCTTGATTATTTCACTAATCCTGTGACCTTGGAAGTCACCCAAGCTCTCTGGGTTTCAGGGTTGTATTATTATTTGCTTGTAAATGGAAACGATGGAAAATATGGACTTTATTGAAGTCCTTGCTATCTCTAAGAAAAAAAAAAGGCAGAAAAAAAAGAGCACTGTATGTAAATAATAATAATAAAAAACCCCACTATCTGTAGTTACGTAAAGGTAGTGAGATCTTGAGAATTTTTGTTTTTCAAGCCTTCAGTAAGTGATATTTTTGTTTTCTGTTTTTTAAAATACATCCTTATTTGCCACTGTTATTTCCCACATCACCAGGCAGAGGGGCTGGAACTTAAATATTTTCTGAATAAAATAAGTATGTAATAACCACTTCTTTTCTTAATTAAAAAATAAGAATGATGCTTAATAATTCAAGACTTACTACCATAGGAAATTACAATAGTTTGAACTAACATATATCTACCTAAAGAACATCACCAAGAAGACTGCAAAACAGGTGCAAGCTCCCAGGTATCAGACTGTCTCACCTCAAGAGTCAGCCAAGCCATCCAGTAAGCTAATTAGATACTTCACATTCTATACATAAGATTTTAACTATCACAAAAGAGATTTCTAAAAGGTTAAAAGGAAGAAGTCTGAGGGCCATTCAAGGGTAAATAGTGTCACCTAGAAAAGCAATCAGGGTCAGATACATTCTTAACTCTTAAAAATCAGAACTAAATGACGCCTGGGTGGCTCAGTCGGTTGAGCGTCTGCCTTCGGCTCAGGTCATGATTCCAGGGTGCTGGGATCGAGTCCCACATCGGGCTCCCTGCTTGGCGGCGAGCCTGCTTCTCCCTCTGCCTGCCACTCCCCCTGCTTGTGTTCTCTATCTCTCTGTGTGTCAAATAAATAAATAAAATCTTTAAAAAAAAAAAATCAGAACTAAAAATAACGGGGTTATGCCTAGGGTATGAGGTACAACACAGGGAGGCAAAATTTGACTTCTTAAAAAGAATTTTCTATTAGAGTTGCACAAACAAGAATGCACTGCCTTCTGAAAACGTTCAAACAGAAGGGAGATCCAGAAATACTGTGGAAGAGATTACTGCATCGAGGAGACATACTAGGTGTCACAAAGATCCCTTATAACTTAAAGAGTCTATGATTTTGAAGGGGCACCTGGGTGGCTCAGTCATTAAGCATCTGCCTTTGGCTCAGGTCATGATCCCAGGGTCCTGGGATCGAGCCCCACATCGGGCTCCCTGCTCCGCAGGAAGCCTGTTTCTCCCTCTCCCACTCCCCCTGCTTGTGTTCCCTCTCTCGCTGTGTCTCTGTCAAATAAATAAAATCTTTAAAAAAAAAAAAAAAAGAGCCTATGACTTTGAAACTGAAGAAGCAGGGATATAGGACTTACCTCTTCTGTCATTCCAGCACGGATTAAAGTGAAAAGATACTTGAGTAATCGGACTTCATCTTCTCTATCCAGATCATCAAGGGGCATTTTTTGTCTAATGGGAGCATCTGGGTCCTACGCCCCCCCCAAAAAATCAACGATAAATTCTTTGTACATTTTAAACATCACCAAGAGATGATAAATCTTCTGAGTTTCTATACTGAAATAAATTTATTTACAATTCAGTTAAGTAACAAAGGGAGTGAGAGTATCACAGGTGTCCCGGATAGTCACACGACTGTCTGCTGCCCATTCAAAACAAACTCTGCTGACCCACAAAGGTGCACGCCTAGGTCAGGCAAGGCGGTAACACCACTATGGCAGCCTAGCCAGACAATTCTAAAAATGCCACTCACCATTCAAGCTGACATGAGCTGTACTCTGTTGTAGCAATTACACAACCAAGTTAATTCTAAACAGAATTAGGCCTAGATGGAGAATGAGCACAGAGAAAAAACTAAAGGGGGAGTCGACAATACATTCTGTGACTTGAAAATGCTGAGCTGGTACTTTGAGAACATATGGGAAGAGAGCCCATTATGGAACTAAGGCCAAATAAAACACACCGGTGTCCAATAAAAAAATGTTTTAAGAACACATTTCTAGTAAATAAAATCCACCTAAAACAGTTATTCCCACCTACTATTTTTCATAGATAGAACAAAATGTGCCTTTAAACATTTGGGATAACATACTGTCCTCACTCTTGCAGCAAAGAGCTCATGTGATCTTCATGATGAATTTTAAGTGAAAAACTATTTTAATGTGACTCTTATTTCAAATGTTACTAAGTATATGGTATTATGAATATCGATTCAGAAAATAAAGTTCATAATAGGTGAAATAGCTCTTCCACAAATATTTTGCAGACTGATACAATCATTCCTTTTTGGAACACGGTCTCTTTCTGGCAAGAAGGAAATCACCACTTTCCAGATGTTAAGATTAAATGATTTTTGGTTGCTTGCTACAGGGTAATTTAGCTATGATTTATTTCAAGCTCTTCTAGTAGTTACCAAACAATTTTCATCAAAACCACTTTTGTTACTCAATGGAATTCTATCAATTTTTCCAATTGTTACTTATCTCTCTCACTTTTCATTATAAACATTTAGTTCACATGTCTCCACCTGTCACAAAGCTCTACTCCTTTATTTCTACAAGAATTAGACTCCTGTTCTTTTCAAATCTACTGTTATTCCTATTACTCATATCCTAGAATGACCTTTCTAACCTCAAGCTAATTCAAAGGTTTTTTTTCCCTGCTTTTTATATATAAGAGCCTTCATAAATCATCACCTCATAGTTGAAGAGTCAAACTTACTGTAAGACCAAAATAAATTTGTTTTTACAGCTGGCAAATCACTTTCGCTACCTTCTTTTACAATTTACAAATCAGGGGTCATAGATATGTTCAAATACATTCCATCAAATTCAAATGCAACTGAGTAGTTTGAGTTAAATGGTATATGCAAACCTTTGGGAAACCAAAACAAGGATCTGTGTGAAAGAAAATTCTCAGCCTTTAAAAAACAACCTTGAAGACAACTTTCATTTCAATGAAACTTACCAATTCGGTGACAAGGGGACGGACACTTCCTATGTAAGAAGGTAGCTGCCGCTGTTTCAGGGTATGTAGGGTATTTTCCCTGCAAGAAAAAGCACAAAAGTTTTTACAACAGTAATTTTAGTAGGTTTATTTAAGACAATAAAATCAAGTCAAAGTAAGAAAAAGTACAAACACAGAAAAACATGCAAAAATGCTAAACAGAAAGAGATATTTTAACTCAGATGACTAATGATGCTGAACATGTTTACATGTCTTTATTGGCCATTCATCTCTCCGCTTTTGTGAGGTACCTGTTCAAATCTTTGCCCTTTTTTTTTTTACTGCATTATCCTTTTATTATTGAGTTGTAGTTCTCTATTGGCTACAAGTCTTACACGTTTCTTCCAGTGTGTGGCTTGCTCCCTTTTATTTTCTTAATGATGTCTTTAATGAGAAGTTATTCACTTTGATGAAGTCCAATCAATTTTCCCCAATTATTGCTTCCTATGACCTAAGAAACTCTTGCCTATCCCAAGTCACAAAGATGTTCTCCTATGTTTTCTTCTAAAAGCTCTGTGGTTTTAGCTTTCGTGATCCATCTTGAATTAAATGTTGGGTATGGTGTGAGGGAGGTGTCAAGGTTGACCTTTTTTTGCATCAATACCCAGTTTTTTCTGCATGGTTTGTTGAAAAGACATTCATTCCCCCCACTGGACTGCTTAATGCCTTTATTGAACACCAACTGACCATCTAATGTGGGTCTGTTTTTGGGTTCTATATTCTGTTCCACTGATCGGTAAGAAAAGGAGACTAACCATAAAAAATGTGCAAAAAAATCCTTAAGGCATTTTACCTTAAATTTTTAAATTTTAAATGAAAATTTCTTTTTTCAGAAAATTCGTAACTCCTCGAGATTTAATTTTTAACAAACACTGAATAGCACTAATTTCCTAGTTAAGCAGAGAAAAGCTATAACAATGGACTTGCAGACTTTGTACAGGTGTAACTGGAACACCATCTGAACTTTTTCTTCAAGACTTGAAATAAACTGTCCCTTTAACTTAGGCATGCTGTTTCGTTTCAAGATCCTACAATAATTTAGAAGGATTAAAGCATTAACGACCAAAGTTTTTTTAAAAAAATCACAAGTAGCTGGAAACATAGCTGAAGTATCTTCTTGATGATTGAATTACAATTATTAAGAAAATATAGCCAGTTAACTGTTTGAAAACACAAATCAGACCATGTCATTATTCTATTCTCAAGGTTTTCTATCACATACAGAATAAAGTCCCACAGCCTTACCCTGGGCTGCCTATAAAGGTCCTAGAGGATTTGACCCTCTTCAATCTCATTGCCTACCATACTTTTCTTTGCTGTGTTCACACTGGCCTCCTTGTGTAAATATTCTACATTTTCTGGATCTTTGCAGTTTCTGTTTCTGCCTACAACACTTGTCGCCCAGATGTTTGCATGTTTTGCCTCCTCTCACTCACTACTTGTTACTTCCTTAGAGAGGTCTGCTCTGATTACCTCTTCTATTTAAAACTGTACCCACTGTCATCCTCTATCTATTAACTCCGACTCTTTTTTTCAAAGCTCTACTTACCCAACAGGCTAAATATTTGTGGTCTAACTCTCTTAAAGAATTATAACGCTTTACATAAAGGCAGAGTTTTTATCTGTTTTGCTGACAGACTGAATAAGCAGTAAGAACTGAATAAATATTGTTGAAAGATAAACAAAACCAATGTTGAGTGACTTTAAGAATAAATGTTTAGTAACTTACCAATACACTGATTTTGCATAAAACTCAATATTATCAGAAAAATCTCCAATTTCATCTTTGGCAATGCTCTCTAGCCAATCCACCACCAGCTAGGAAAGAGAGAGAAAAAAAAAGAGTATTAACTATAAAATCTGTCAGTGTTTTATTTGAAGTGGTACTTACATCCTTAATTCAAAAAAGGTTTGTTTAAAAAAATACCAACAATTTTTCCAACCATTTTTTACTTTTTTAAGATATACAAATATGGCAAAAGAATGAAATGTTCTATACAATTCTTAAAAGGCTATTCCTGCAAATACTAGGGCCATTATTCAAAAACTGAAGAACAAGGTTCTTAATGCCTTTTAATTACAAGTGAAAGATCAAAAAGAAAAAAATTTTTAATGTTTTAAACTTAAAAAAGTTTCAGTTCTCTGTATGTCATTTACCTTTTCTCCATGTTTCATAAAAAAACATTTCAAAATTCTAGTCATACCTGACTTTGGCGGACAAGTGAATCTCGCTGAAATAATGCTTCCACCACCACTTTCTCACTGGCATTAAGAGCCTATTAAAAAAATTATTTGAAGGAAAGAAAAAAAAAGATGTTCTAAGAATATTATTTTAAAGTGAATCTGACATAATTATATTTAATTACCCATAAACATTTAACCATACAACAAATCTGGATATTCATGTTTCAAAAATTTTCCTAAGTAAATTTCAAACTGCTACATCAATTTGCAGCTGCTCTTACTTGATACTTTAATTCTTTGGCTACACTCGGAATTTTAACACGGGTCCCCAGAGGTGGTGTTGTGGGGAAAAATAAAACATAGGACAAAATGAAACAAACAAAAAAGTCTTAATAAAGGGCAGTATGTAGTCATGTGACATATCAGAAAGTGAACATTTAAAAACTTTAAACTCTTTTCACTTTACATAGCAGAAGTTGATAGGTAATAAAACTTAACAATCCAAGGGTCTTAAGACTGACTTTAAAAGCCAACTTCACATAAATATTAGCAAGTAATATTAAGCAGTATATCAAAAGGTAAGATATTGTGACCAGTAGAAGCATGGGTCAAATCTATTAATTAATCCATCTTATTTGTGGGTTAAAGGAAAAAGCAACATGAACATCTTGATAGATGCCAAATGTCACTTGATAAAAATATCTTCATAAATTAGAAATAGAAGAATGTTTTGTCAATATAATAGACTATCTAGTTGAAATCTATAGCAAATGATAACTATAGAGAGACATTCCTTCAAAATTGAGAAGATGGGGCACCCGGGTGGCTCAGTTGGGTAGGCATCTGACTTTGGCTCAGGTCATGATCTCGGGGTCCTGGGATTGAGTCCCACATTGGGCTCCATGCTCAGTGGGGAGTCTGCTTGTCCCTCTTCCTATGCCCCTCTCCCCCTGCTTGCACTCTCTCTCTCTCAAATAAATAAAATCTTTAAAATTAAAAAAAAATAAAATTGAGACGGTGAAAAGAATTCCTGTCAATTATTCAACTTTACTTAGAAGTTCTAACTAATATATAAAACCAGAAAAAGAACTAAGTAGTAATAAGTATGGAATAAACATCAAAGTCATCACTATTTATAGACTGGAATGAAACAGTGTTTATAGGGGCACCTGGGTGGCTCAGTCATTAAGCATCTGCCTTCAGCTCAGATCATGATCCCAGGGTCCTGGGATCAAGCCACACGTCAGGCTCCCTGCTCTGCGGGAAGCCTGCTTCACCCTCTCCCGCTCCCCCTGCTTGTGTTCCCTCTCTCGCTGTGTCTCTCTCTGTCAAATAAATAAAATCTTAAAAAAAAAAGAAATAGTGTTTATAGAGTGAATAAATTAAAAGATTGAAAAGATATTAAAAATATTTTAGGTGAAAGAGCAGATTAACAGACATGTATGACTGAAACCATTTTCTATAAAAATGTTTATTTTCTCCTTTTCTGATGTATTTATAGTTGTTTCAAACATGAATTACTTTTATAATCAGAAAATAAAAAGCAATTAAACCCCAAAAGGCTACCTGGTCTTTATGATTTTAAAGGCATATTTTTACGTAGTTTCCATGTTCTTCAAACAGATTATGAAAAAATTATGGGAGATTTATGATCTTGTTCTGGAGAGCTAACATAATACACCAAAACTGGATGAGGATAAGTCACAAAAAAAGAAAATACATTTGCAAAAGTTCTCAATAAAATATTAGCTAATAAAATTTAGTAGTATATTTAGGAATATATGATAACAGAGTTTATCCTACTTGAAGATAACTCAACATTAGGAAAATGCAAGCCATTACATTAATAAATAAAGCAGATATTCATGGAAGCTAAAACATATCTGATTGCGTTCAATACCCATCCCAACTCTTAGCTAGTTAAGAGGAAAAAAAAAAAAGCAAAACCCTTAATCTGCAATAAAACAAAAGCATTCTTTTTTTTTTTTTTTAAAGATTCTATTTATTTATTTGACAGAGAGCAAGAGACACAGCGAGAGAGGGAACACAAGCAGGGGGAGGGGGGAGTGGGAGAGGGAGAAGCAGGCTTCCTGCCGAGCAGGGAGCCCAATGCGGGGCTCGATCCCAGGACCCCGGGATCATGACCTGAGCCGAAGGCAGACCCTTAACGACTGAGCCACCCAGGCACCCCAAAACAAAAGCATTCTTATCAAAAGTCAGGAATAAGAAAAAAATGCCTGCTATTACTAATACAATTCAATCCTGTACAGGTGTTCCTAGTCAATGTTATAAGGCAAGTAAAAGAAATAAGAGATTAGAAGGATTAAAGGAAACTTACGATGTGTAGACAATTACTGCCAATGTAGAAAACTCAATAAAATCAAATGAAAAAACCAGCTGGAGCTAGTAAGAGTTCAGAAAAATGTCTAAATATGAGCTCTACCCACAAATCATTAACCTTCTATTTGACAGTAATAACTAATTAGAAAATGTAAGGACAGAGAGTCCCTTCACAATAGGATTTATACAGACTTTTATAGAGAAAAGTACAGGTTTATATAAACTATAAAAAAATCTAAATAAATGGAGGGGGTGAAGGGTTGGGGTAACTAGGAGATGGACATTAAGGAGGGCACGTGATATAATGAGCACTGGGTAATGAGCACGTGAGTAATGAGCACTGATGAATCACGGACCTGTATCTCTGAAACCAATAATACATTACATGTTAATTTAAAAAAATCTAAATAAATACAGAGATATGCTATGGTCATAAACAGATTCAACATGTAAAGACGTCATTTCTCCTGAAATTTACAAATTCAATACCACTTCAATAAATATCCCAACAGGGCTTAAAAAAACTTGAAAATTGTAAAGTTAGCTGGAAAAAAGTGTGCAAAAATGTATTTCTAAATGAGGAGGGAGACTTACCTTGCCAAATATCAAAACTTCTGAATTACAGACTTAGTTATATAATACTGGTTTTTAAATGAATCAATCAATAAAAGAGAAAAAAGATCTACGTATAAATATGATAAATACATTTGTTTGATAAGTGGTGTTGGACTAAATGGATATCCATTTGAAAAAAATTAAATCTCTTTCTTACTTCAGAGACAAAATTACTCCAGGTGAATTCCAAGAAAATAAGATTTGGGGTTAGAAGAGAACATTGGAGAATATTTTAAATAGGTAGGAAAGGCCTTCCTTAATAAGACACAAAATAATGAATGACAAAGGAAAACCTGACAGATGTGAGCACATAAAAATCGAAATGTCTGCTTAACAAAGACCCCTTAAGCAAAGTTGAAAGACAAGTAACAGAAGACTATCTTTAACATATACAAGAGGAAACAATAATTGGAAAATGAGCAAAGAATATGAATATAGAATTTGTATTAAGAATATTAATGCTTAAGAATGAAGAACACTCCACCTTGCTAACGATCAATGATCTGCATATTAAAGTAACACACTTTCCCTCCAATTGGCAACATCAAATGATTGATATTAAACATCTTCACCCACCGTCAGTACATTCCATTGGGAAGGTAATATGATAATTTCTATCAAACTTTGACCCAACAATTTCACTTTTAGAAATGTAGAAAATTTTGGAATATACAGATAAATATGAAAAATGCTCATAGCATTACTGATTGCTATAGCAGAAATACTGGAAATAACCTAAATATGTCCATCAGAATGTCTGAAAAAATTATGGTTCACTTACACTCTGGCATACTATAAAAAAATAAGGTAAATCTACATGAACTGACATTAAAAAAAATATTGAATAAAAAGAAACTCAGTATAATGTATAAATGAAATCATACTATACATTAAAAAAACTATGTGTACATATAAACATATAAGGATACACAGAAAAGTATCTGGTAGCAAACTCTTAGACTGAAGAGTAAGGGAGATAAAAGAGGACTTTTACCTTTTACTGTAATATAAATTGGTATTTGATCATTTTATGAGATTGTTACCTTTTATTTGTAAAATTTTTAGTATATGTGCTGCCGAAGCGAGCACTTATTTGTAAAATTTTTAAAATGAAGAAACTCAAGATGGTCAAAAATCAAATTCTATTACTAAAAACCATTTTAATTTTTAAATATTTATAGAGGAAAAAATTAATCTTAAGCTTACCGTAACTGCAAAAGTATTTTCCTCTTCTAATGCAGACTGTACTCTGTCTCTGAGGAAAAATAACACAAAATGAAAAAGCCTTAATTTATATATGAAATCACTTTTTAAACTACATATATACACAAACCTGCATTCTACCCAGCATAAACGAATGAGTTTCCAATCAAACTTAATCATTCTTTAACAACAAAGTTACAAGTAATACCTTCTGGATCTGATATTGAGACCTGAACAAGACCAATATTAAAAATACACACTGCAAAAAGTTTTTCTTGGCTACCTACTAATGGAGACACCTAACCTTTTAATATAATGTTTTCACATGGCAAAAATTAAATAATCTGATTTTCTTTCAAGATTTTCTCATCACGATGAAAAAGCAACAGAATAAGAGCCAAAGCTACTGAGCATCTGAGAGAAGGAAAATGTGGTTAACTTCTTTCAAAGTGCCGCTTGACATGAAGTCTGTTTTTCAGTTCTTTTTTTTTTTTTTTTTTTAAGATTTTATTTATTTGATAGAGAGAGACACAGTGAGAGAGGGAACACAAGCAGGGGGAGTGAGAGAGGGAGAAGCAGGCTTCCCACTGAGCAGGGAGCCCAATGCGGGGCTCGATCCCAGGACTCTGGGATCATGACCTGAGCAGAAGGCAGATGCTTAATGACTGAGCCACCCAGGCGCCCCTCAGTTCTTTTTCTTATCTACCATCTCCTAAGTATTGAAGTACTTTCACCACTTTCCTTAAATCATTATATATATATTCTTGGGAGCTACCAGCTTTATGACCTAGTATTTCCCTCTTCCCTCCTAGCTCACCCTGGACAATGATCTAATGACAAGGCATTCGAAATGATAAATATCATAAACAGCAGAACCGATTTCCAAACACATCCTACTTTTAACTTCTAAATTAATTTGCCTACTGGTTACTGTGTGCTTATTTCCCTGATGAGTCAGCCCTACACAACCTTACCTGTACAAAGAAGCCAGCAGCCTCCACGTGACCATCTCCTGCTGAAGAAGCCAGAGCATACTGGCTGTTTTTGAGAACTTCTGAAGTCCAGGTGTTGCTCGGCTCACTATTTTACTCAGTATATTCACCTGACGTAAAAACACAGCGGTAAAGAGGTTTTCTATCATTCTGAGTCATAACTTTGTATTCTTCAACTGCAGGGTGCTAAAACTAAATATATACATGTATAATACACACACACACACACTGTTATTATAAATTGTTCCTGCCTATCTATTGCCTTTTTAAATTGAATGCAATATACCATTCCCACTAGAAACAGCCTGTGAAGTAAGGTATGTTTATGTGAGTACATATGCAAAAGTTTTAACATACTCTAGATTTCAGATTCAACAATAACAGCCACGGGTGTATTTTTTTCTTCTTGTTTATACTAAAAAAAGCTAAATCTAACGTATACCTGACAAAATCATAACATAAACTAACAGCACAGCAATGAAAATTAAAAATAAGATACCTTCAAATTATGCCTGAAAAATTAGTATCATATAACAAATCAAGAAAAACATTTTAAGATTGGTACTGAGGGGTGCCCGGTGGACTCCGTCAGTTGGGCGTCTGACTCCTGATTTCAGCTTGGGTCATGGTCTTGGACCCCTAGTCAGGCTCCATGCTACAAGTGGAGCCTACCTGGGATTCTCTCTCCTCTCCCCCCGCCCATCCTCCTCATCCACCCCAACCCCACGGGCAAGCACTCTAGCTCTTATTAAAAAAAAAAAAAAAGATTGGTACTAAAAAATTGTCATTTCTAGCCAAAATTTAACCAAAGTCCTTCCTTGTTCTAAAACAGTAGTTCTTAACCTTTTTCAGGTTGAGGCATGTGTGAAAATCTAATGAAAAGTATGGATGTTCTCCCCAGAAACATACACAAAATTGTTTATCAGAAAGCCTAAGGACATAGGGTAAAGGAAACCTTTCTCAAAGGTTATGAATAGTACTTCCTTATCTTATCAAGGGGAACTAGGAAACAGCATCGCTCTCATTCAGAACATGAAGAATCACTACCACCACAATTTCTCCCTCCCTTTAAAAGTATTCATGAAGTAATGGTCCTTTTATCTTAAGGGCAAGGTTTAATAAAAATGTTATCTGTACTTCTCATTATTAAATTTTCTATTGGAATCCTAACTCCAGTAATTCACTGATTATTATTGTTTTTTTTAATTTAATGAAGCTACTGCTTTTATAATGGAACAATTCAGAGACTGATTATTGAAACAATATTAAATGCTCAAAAAATATTGGCTATTATTATTTTAATCATTCTTAAATGCAATAGTTATTTGAAGTCCTTTTTTTTTCTTTTTAGTTTATTTATTTATTTTTTTAGTAAACTCTACACCCAGTGTGGGGCTAGAACTCATGATCCCAAAGTCAAGAGTTGCATGCTTTTCCGGGGCGCCTGGGTGGCTCAGTCGGTTAAGCGGCTGCCTTCAGCTCAGGTCATGATCCCAGGATCCTGGGATCGAGCCCCGCATCGGGCTCCCTGCTCGGCGGGAAGCCTGCTTCTCCCTCTCCCACTCCCCCTACTTGTGTTCCCTCTCTCCTGTCTCTCTCTCTGTCAGATAAATAAATAAAATCTTAAAAAAAAAGAGTTGCATGCTTTTCCAACTGAGCCAGCCAGGTACCCCTTTTCCTTTTTTTTTTTTTAAATAGACTTAATTTTTTTGTAGGCGCCTCAGTGGCTCAGTTAGTTAAGGAGCCAACTCTTGGTTTCAGCTCAGGTCACGATCTCAGGGTCGTGAGACTGAGCCCCGTGTCAGGCTCCATGCTCAACATGCGGAGTCTGCTTGAAATTATTTCCCTTTCCCTCTCCTCTTCCCTCTGCTCTTCCTCCAGCTCATGTGAGCACTCTCTCTCTAAAATAAATAAAATAAACAAATAAAAAGACAATTTTTTCAAGCAGTTTTAGGTTCACAGCAAAATTGAGTAGAAAGTACAGAGTTCCCATTACTTTCTGGCTTCACATACAACTCCAGCACTTACTATGAATATGAATATCCAGCACCAGAACAGAACATTTGCTACAGCAATCAATGACTAACACTGACCTGTCCTTATCTCCCAAAGTCCATAGCTTATATAAGGGTTATTTATTTGTCACAGAGAGAGAGAGGGAACACAAGCAGGGGGGGAGGCAGGCACAGGGAGAAGCAGGCTCCCCGCTGAGCAAAGAGCCCGATGTGGGACTCGATCCCAGGACCCTGGGACCATGACCTGAGCCAAAGGCAGACGCTTAACCAACTGAGCTACTGAGGCGTCCAACTGGTGTTGTATATTCTACGGGTTGACAAATGTATGACAGGTATCCACATTATAATCTCATACAGAGCAGTTTCACTCCTCCAAAGACCCATCCACTTTTCATGCTCATTTTCCCCATCCCCAGGCGACCACAGGTCTTTTTACTCTCTCCAAGTTTTGCCTTTTCCAGAATGTCATATAGTTGAATTCATACAGTATGTAGCTTTTTCAAAGTGGTTTCTTTAGCTTAGTAATATACATTTAGGGTTTATCCTTGTCTCTTCATGGCTTGATGGCTCATTTCGTTTTAGCGTCAAACAATATTCCATTTTCTAGCTGTACCATGGTTGATTTATCCATTCACTTACTAACGGACATCTTGGTTGCTTCTAAGTTTAGGCAATTATGAAGAAAGCTGCTATAAACACCTATAAGCAGATTTTTGTGTGGGCATATGTTTTTAACTTATTTTGGTAAATACCAGAGTATGAATGTTTGTTGAATCATATGATAAGAGTATGTTCAGTTTTGTAAGAAACCGAGAAACTGTCTTCTAAAGCGGCTGTATCATTTTGCATTCCCACCAACAATGAATTAGAGTTACTGCTGTTCTACATCCTTGCCAGCATTTGGTGTTGTTAGTGTTTGGGATTTTTGCTATTCTAATAGGTGTACAGTGACATCTCATTGTTTTGATTTGCAATTCCATAATGACAAATTATGTTGAACATTTTTTCATATGCTTATTTGCCATCTGTGTATCTTCTCTGGTGTGGTTTCTACTAACATATTTTGTATTGTTATTTTTTTTTAAGTAGGCTCCATGCCCAGCATGTAGCCCAACGTGGGCTTGAACTCACAACCCTGAGATTAAGACTGGCACTGAGACCAAGAGTCGGATGCTTAACCAACTTAGCCACCCAGGAGCCCCATGTCCATTTTTTTAATTGGACTGTTCATTTCCTAATTATTGGATTTTAAGAGTTCTTTGTATATTTTGGATTTTCCTTTTTTTAAAGCAGCAGAATCCTTCTGTTCCCAAAGAAATCTTATCTGGACCTTCAATATGCAAAAAGCAGAGCTGCTCTGGCTAACCTCCCAACCATGGCACCCCTGCCACTACTCCTAAGATATCCCCCTTAAATACAGTATGGAAATTCATAGGTTGAGGCTGTTCAAAACACTAAGAGTACTGAAGTTTGACCAAGTTAACTTGGTGTGAAGTTAACTTACCTGACAACTACAAATGTTTTCATACTCTTCTACAAGGTCAAAAACTGTAGATGAAGAGTGCTTTAAGAAAGACTGCAGGAAATCAGAAAACATACTCATGGATGCTAGAACACATCAAAAAGAAAAGGAACAAAAGTTAAGTGACATACTCCTGGGTAATTCTGTTTCTTTGAAAACTTAAAAATACAGCTACACATCCTTTTTTTTTTTCTTACTCCTGTATTTTCTTAAAAATTGTAACTGTGGTAAGATAAATATAACAAATTTTTACCATCTGAACCATTTTTAAGTGTACAGTTCAGTGGCATTAAGTACATTCACACTGTTGTGCAACCATCACCACCATCTACCCACAGAACTCTTCATCTTGCAAAACTACCAATTCAGGATAGCCCAAGCAATCCTAAGAAGAACAAAGCTGGAGGCATCATACTTCTTGATCTCAAACTATACTACAAAGCTTTAGTAATCAAAACAGTATGATAGTGGCAAAGAAACAGAGACACAGACCAATGGAAAAGAGTCCAGAAATAAACTCCCACATGTACAGTCAACTAATATTTGACAGCGGAAGTAAGAATACTCAGTGGGGAAAGGATAGCCTTTTCAATAAATGGTGCTGGGAAAACTGGGTGACCACATACAGAAAAATGAAATTGGACCCTTATCTTATACCACTCATAAAAATTAACTTGAAATGGATTAAAGACTTAAACATAAGACCTAAAACCATAAAACTCCTAGAAAAAAATACAGGCAAAGAGCTCCTTGACATTCGTCTTGGCAACAATTTTTTGGATATGACACCAAAAGTACAAGAAACAAAAGCAAAAGTCAACAAGTGAGACTACATCAATCTAAAAAGCTCTGTACAGCAAAAGAAACAATTAACAAAATGAAAAAGCAAACACACAATCTATGGAATGAGTGAAAACATTTGCAAACCATATCTGCTAAGAGGTTAATTCGAAAATACATAAAGAACTCATACAATTCAATAACAACAACAACAAAAAACCCCAGTCTAACTAAAAAATGGGTAGAGGAACTGAATATATTTCTCCAAAGACCTACAAATGGCCAATAGATATATGAAAAGATGCTCCATGTTACTAATCATCAGAAAAATATAAATCAAAACCACAATGAACTTATTACCTCACACCGGTCAGGATGGCTATGATTAATAAGACAAATAATAACTGCTGCAATGTAGAGAAATGGGAACTTTTATGCATATTTTATGCATGTAAACTGCTTCAGTACTACAGAAGAGTATGGAGGTTCCTCAAAACATTTTATTTTATTTTATTTTAAAGATTTTTATTTATTTATTTGAGAGAGAGAGAATGAGAGAGAGCAAGCACATGGGGGGGGAGGGTCAGAGGGAGAAGCAGACTCCCCGCCGAGCAGGGAGCCCGATGCGGGACTCGATCCAGGGACTCCAGGATCATGACCTGAGCCGAAGGCAGTCGCTTAACCAACTGAGCCACCCAGGCGCCCCGTCCTCAAAACATTTTAAAAAGAACTACCATATGAAACCATAATCTCACTTCTGCATATATATCCAAAGGAAATGAAAACAGGATATTGAAAAGGTATCTGCACTCCCAGGTTCACTGCAGTATTATTCATAATAGCCAAGATATGGAAACAACCCAAGTGTCCATCACAAGATGAATGGATAAAGAAGTGGTATATACATACAATGGAATATTATTCAGCCATGAGAAAGAAGAAAATCCTGCCCCTTGCGAGAACATGGGTGGACTTTGAGAACGTTATGCTAAGTGAAATAAATCTGACAGAGAAAGACAAATACTATATGATAACACTTACATATGGAATCTTAAAAATCCAAACTCACAGAAACAAAGCGGAACAGTGGTTACTAGGGCTAGGGGGTGAGAAAATTGGAGATGTTGGTCAAAGGGTACAAACTTGCAGTTAGGAGATGAGTAAGTTCTGGAAATCTAATGCATAGCGTTGATTATAGTCAACAAATCTGTATTATATACAGTTCAAAGGTGCTGAGAGACTAGATCTTAAATGTTCTCACCCCAAAAAAGAAATGGTAATTCTGTGATGTGAAGGTATGATGGAGGTGTTAGCGAACACTAATAATCACAGTGCAATATATAAATACATCAATTCAATGTTGTACACCTTAAACTTACACAACGTTACATGTCAATTATATCTCAGTTGGAAAAAAACCCTAAAACTCTGTACCTATTAAATAACTCCATTCCCCTCTTTTCTCTAGTCCCTGACAACCATCATTCTACTTTCTAGGAGCTGATTACTTTTGGTACCTCATATAAATGGAATCATACAGTATTCTTTCGTCACTGGTTTATTTCATTTAGCAAAACATCCTCAAGTTTCATCCATGTTGTAGTATGTGTCTGAATTTCCTTACTTTTTTAATTTTTTTTTTTTTAAAGATTTTATTTATTTATTTGAGAGAGAGAGAATGAGAGACAGAGAGCATGAGAGGGAGGAGGGTCAGAGGGAGAAGCAGACTCCCTGCCGAGCAGGGAGCCCAATGCGGGACTCGATCCCGGGACTCCAGGATCATGACCTGAGCTGAAGGCAGTCGCCCAACCAACTGAGCCACCCAGGCGCCCTGAATTTCCTTACTTTTTAAGGTAGAATAATATTCCACAGTATGTAGATAACACATTTATTTATCCATTCATCCATCAACAGACATTTGGGTTGCTTCTACCTTTTGGCTATTATGAACAATGGGGCTACAAACAAGGGTATACAAATCTCTGTGATCCTGATTTCAGTTTTTTGGGGCATATATCCAAAAGTAGAACTGCTGATCATATGGTAATTCTAGTTTTAATTTTTTTTTTTTTTTAAGATTTTATTTATTTGATAGAGAGAGACACAGCTAAAGAGGGAACACAGGCAGGGGGAGTGGGAGAGGGAGAAGCAGGTCTCCTGCCGAGCAGGGAGCCCGATGCAGGGCTTGATCCCAGGACCCTGGAATCATGACCTGAGCTGAAGGCAGACGCTCAACGACTGAGCCACCCAGGTGCCCTCTAGTTTTAATTTTTTGAGGAATCGCCATCTGCTTTCCATAGCACTGCACAATTTTACATTCCCACAAATAATGTACAAAGGCTCCAATTTCTCCACATCCTTGCCAACACTTGTTATTTCCTGTTTTTTGTTTTATTTTGTTTTGATTTGGTAGTATCCATCCTAATGGCTGTGAGGTGGTCTCATTTCAGTTTTGATCTGCATTTCCCTAACGATTAGTAATGTTGAACATCTTAACATATGCTTACTGGCCATTTTTATATCTTCTTTGGAGAAATGTCTATTTAAGTCCTTTGCCCATTTTTAAATTGCATTGTTTTTTGTTTTGTTGAGCTGCAGTTCTTTCTACATTCTAGATATTAACCTCCTATTGGATATAAGATGTGCAAATATATTCTCCCATTCTGTGGACTGCCTTTTCACTCTACTGATTGTATCTTTTGATGCATAGAAATGTTAGACTTTTATGTAGTCCAATATATCTATTTTTTCTCTTGTTACCTACAAGTCTTTTAAGAGCCCAAAGGTGTGTTAGGTATTAATCTGATCTGTCAACAATTACTATAAAAATGTGAGCCATATTTTAAAATATCTGAATTGCATTTCAAACACATAACAAGGTAGCTGAGAAAGTTATAACAGATACCAAGACGACATGTTCTACTCAGGGAAAATACATACACTCTACTAAAGTACTGTATCATATTTAAGGTCTCATCCATTATTCATACTAAAAAACAAACATTTTTTATATTTTATAGATTCAGTATAAAGGATTTCTGAATCACTCAAAATTTAAGTACTTATTACTGGCATATACTATAAGGAAGCAGTGGTTACCACCCTGTTAAGAGAAGGGCTGTAAAATCAAACTTAGTTTCAAATCCTGGTGCCAGTCACTTCCTAGCCAGGTGAGCTTAAGCAGGTCAACCACCATGAGCAGCAATTTCCTTTCCCCCCAGATGGGAATAGTTATTGTAACTCTTTAATGGACCATTAGAAAAGATAATGTTCATGCAGAGGTAAGCACATTGACTCTCACCATTATATGTTAGCTTATGATGATGATAAAGTGAAGAACCTGTGTAATAATGAGTACACACAGACACATGGAAAGCAAACATTTTTTTCCAAAAGGGAATAGTATAACCAATCTAAAACTAGAAAGGTCACGATACTATTTGAAAAAAGCAAATAAACAGCATTAGCATCCATGTCAAAATATGTCAATATTAGATAAAAACTAAACCTCAAGAAAAAGAGATGTTCTTTCAACAGAACAAATGTGAAAAGAATAAAGATATGAGACTTGTCTACTAACCTGACAAGGTATTTACACTGAAGCAAGACGCTCCATCTGAGAACTAAGGTGAGGTTCTCAACCTTCCAGAGCTACTACATCAAATGGCTCAGGCATTACCATAACTAATCAGCTTAAACAAAAATACTTTATTCACAAGAGACAGTTTCCTTCATCTTAGTAAAGGTACAGGCTACTTCATTAAAAAGCTCAAAGCCATTTACCAGCTTCACCAGGATCATCCTCACGTAACATGACAGCACTGAGAGTAACATCCTCTGTTACACTGTGGGATTCTGTGTTTGTGAGGGTTCCTGATCGCTGTGATGTGAATGCAGTGGCCCAATTACTGTCATCCAGATTAGTTACCTTAAAAAAAAAAAAAAGGAAGATACAGAAAAGTAATGAGCTACTGCCATTAAGGGAATAAAGACTTTAACATTGTTAAATTTTTTTAAACCTATATATGTGTTTTTCACATTTAAGAGATAGCCACAGGCTATTTTGTTAAGGAAATCACAGCTCTCATGACTATTTTCTTCTTTGTACTACGCCATATGTATTTTAAAAGCAATAAACACTGCATTTTGTACTATTTAAGCTGATATTAGCAGGTAAAATATGGTGGTCCTACTGCTCTAAGTTCACATCAGTTTTTCACTATTGGGAAATTATACAGGACAAATGACAAATTTATGTTTTTTCAACATATAAATTATAATAAAAGGGATGATGGAGGAACTTACAGATTAAAAGAAGAGACATACCAAGCAAATGCAATGTGTTTATCTTATTTGAAGCCTGATTAAACAAACCAACTTAAAAAAAAATTGATATAACCGAGGAAATGTGAACATTTAATGAAATATATACAATAATGAAAAAATATATATACAAAATGGATATTTGAAATGATAAAGGAATTACTGTGTGTGTGTATACAGTGTTAGATATGTTGTTGTTTTTTTTAAAGATTTTATTTATTTATTTGAGAGAGAGAGAATGAGAGAGAGCACATGAGAGGGGTTAGGGTCAGAGGGAGAAGCAGACTCCCCGCCGAGCAGGGAGCCCGATGTGGGACTTGATCCAGGGACTCCAGGATCATGACCTGAGCCGAAGGCAGTCGCCTAACCAACTGAGCCACCCAGGCGCCCCAGTGTTAGATATGTTAATAGCACTATGTTAAAGAAATGTATCCTTATGTCTCAGAGATACATATGAAAAAAGCATTTATGAGTAAAGTGGTGTGAAACCTGGGAGTTGTAAAGTAATATAGGGAAAGGCTTGTGGGTGTAGATGAGACAAGATCAGCCATATATTGATAACTGGGCAATGAGAACATGGGGCTTACTCTACTATTTTTGGACATGTCTAAAATGTTTAAAAACATGTCCCTGTTTTTAAAATTCACCTGTATTTAAAATCCATCTTTTAAAAATTGTAACCTTTATTAAAAAAAATTGCCTTTATTTAAAATCTAGGCACAAGCAACAATAAAAATGTATATTTAAACCCAAACATTTTATAATAATCAATACACATTTACTCTGTCCTGGGCTTTAAAACAGTAAGAATTTTACTATTAATCTTGCAGTTCTAAAACAGTAAATAATAAGTTATCTTCTTTTGCTTAAACCCAGATGTAGTCAATTCACTCATGTTTTAAGCAGAATATGGTAAACACTGCCAAAATAAACCAGATTCATATACAGAGCAAAACTGTTCAATGGCTAGATCATTGTTAGACATTAACACTAAAATCTGTAAGACAACAATAAACATGTTAAAGATCAATTTAACCTTTTAAGACAAGGAGAGATTTAACATGCAAAATCATTCTTTTTTTTTTAATTTAATTTTATTATGTTATGTTAGTCACCATACATTACATCATTAGTTTTTGATGTAGTGTTCCATGATTCATTGTTTGCGTATAACCCACCCAGTGCTCCATTCAATACGTGCCCTCTTTAATACCCATCACCAGGCTAACCCATCCTCCCACCCCCCCCCCCAGAACCCTCAGTTTGTTTCTCAGAGTCGATAGTCTCTCATGGTTCGTCTCCCCCTCCAATTTCCCCCCTTTCATTTTTCCCTTCCTACGATCTTCTTTTTTCTTAACATATAATGTATTATTTGTTTCAGAGGTACAGGTCTGTGATTCATCAGTCTTACACAATTCCCCCAGCGCTCACCATAGCACATACCCTCCCCAATGTCCATCACCCAGCCACCCCATCCCTCCCACCCCACTCCCATCCACCACTCCAGCATCTCTGTTTGTTTCCTGAGATTAAGAGTCTCTTATGGTTTGTCTCCCTCTCTGGTTTCATCTTGTTTCATTTTTTCCTCCCTTCCCCTATGGTCCTCTGTCTTGTTTCTCAAATTCCTCCTATCAGTGAGATCGTATGATACTTGTCTTTCTCCACTTGACTTATTTCCAAGCAAAACCATTCTTCAGAAAACACCTAGACAATTTCAAGAGTGTGTAAAAATTCCTGTGCCTTTTTAATAAGCACAGAGGCAAATATAGAAGGACCGTTTTTATATTTTTAGCACTAAATTAGCCATCGTACTCTACTACTCCAACAGAACTCTTCTGTTTCCGTCTCAGATACAATCCTTCCTTTTTCTAGAGGATATTTTAAACACCTAGATCAAGTCAATCTGTATCAGTTTATATGACATTTCTTCTATTTTCAATACTATACCACGATGATTCCTGAAGAGTGTCTCATCTACTTTTCCCAACATTTTCTCTTTTCTTTCCTTTAATGCATCGTCTCTCTTCCTTATGCTATTCTTCATCCATTACTCTTGGCTTCCTACTGTTTTATGCTTCAAAACAGGGCTCAGCTTTTATAGCTATTAGCAACCCACCAATTATTTCTTTGGATCAGCAGACTATCAGATTAACACATTCTATCTGGATCTAAATGTTTTCGGTGTTGCAGCTTCCATCTATGACATGAGATGCTTCAGGTTTGTTTTCTGAAAGCCTAACCAAAAAATTATTTCAATCTCCATCACCTAGTTACTCTTTTGATGACTATGACTTCAAATCTCACTAAAGGCTTTTCAGCTCAATATCATACTTTTATATGAAGGTGGAAATATTTTCAGCCCTGCTTTCCTACATACCATAGACAGGTTTCCCAAGAACCCTGAAGACTGTGTAAGCCGGGGAGACCTCCCTCCCGTTCCAAGAATGCAGGAAACATCTGGATGCCTTAGTAAGCTTCGGCTGGGTGGAGTAACTACAAATAAGAGGTTAGTAAAAAGAATCTAAAGCGCATGAACATGATCATGAAAACAAAACAATCAAACAGTAAATAACTTTGTTGGTTTTTTTTTTTAATTTTGAAAATTTATTTAAGTAATCTCTACACCCAACATGGGCTCAAACTCACAACCCCAAGATCAAGAGTCACATGCTCTACTGACTGAGCCAGCCAGATGTCCCAATAACTTTGTTTTTAATTATGTAGATTCTAACCAACTA
The DNA here is from genome assembly GCF_011800145.1 of Mirounga leonina. Taxonomy (NCBI): domain Eukaryota; kingdom Metazoa; phylum Chordata; class Mammalia; order Carnivora; family Phocidae; genus Mirounga; species Mirounga leonina. Next base: position 12,142,662 of record NW_023270314.1, read on the forward strand.
AATACTTTAAATATTAACATTTCCACGATATGAAGATTTAACTTATTTTTCTAAATTTCGGCTTTTGGTACTACTGAGCCCATCAGGAAAAATTTTTACTGCAAATAGAGATGCTTTTGTTAAAACATAACTGAGTGGTAAAAAAAAAAAAAAAAAGGACGTGAATAAGTCCATGGATTCTTCATATTCTAATTTTATAAAGCATACTGAAGAGGCCATTTGGTGTACAGGGCATAGCCTCTGAAGTATACAAATCATTGCTTGAACTTTGATTCCATTACTTACATATTTGCTCAGCCATGCTATCCTTACTGAATAGTTTCTCCAAGTCTCACTTTGTTTTGGCAAAAGAGAGATAATACTTACGTTACAGTCATTGTGTATTTATGTAAAGTACGGTACCTTGTACATAGTAACTGCAATCATTATTATTTGTTCTTAATTATTGATATCATAACCAAAGATTATATTTATTATGTGTATTTTAAGTTTTAACCTACAGCTACTATTATTATTATTAAATGCTTTAAAAGCAAAAAATCTTACAAGGTGGTCGAAATGAACTGGGAGTCCGAGGGATAACCTGATTTCTTGGTGTAGTAGTAGCAAAAATTTCATCTTGGGATGGCCGAACTATAGGAAGCATTAAGAAAAGTTTTCCACATAGAAAAGACACCATTAAAGTTCAAATTAACCATATTTACACTATATAAATATGTGAATACATTTTTTTAAGAACAAGGTTTTTATGGCTACCATTTATTCTATGCAAAGAGTAAATAACTCCCTCTACTACTTAATTTCTCAAATATCAGTCTTAGTACTACACACGGTCCTTACATTTCAAATTTTAAAAAAAGATATCTAATCTTAGCAGAAGCTAATGACAATATGATAACAGTAAAACAGAACATCCTTATTTTCGGGGTAACACAAATCTTAATCTCATTGAATTTCAGCATTTAATTTACCAAATAACATATCTGGGGACTTAAAAAACTAATTTCCACAGTACTTTGTTATAATAGCGAGTGTTTAGTATCTCTCATAAAAAGAAAATTCTATAATCCTGATTCCAAGCATATTGCAATTTGTATAACAATACTTAAAATGCAAAGGATACTTAAAACTCTTTTTTGAGCACTCTGTTTCCGTGCAGTCCGAGTCACCTCTGCCTCCCGGATCACAGGGGATGACATCTCTCCATAGCCACTCCTAAAATAGTATCATTAAGTTCATGTGAATGAAATGAGAATGCAGCATCTGCAAAGAACTTTATCATGATTGGAGCAAAGGACCCTGGGTCAGTCAAGGTATAGATCATCCCAGTAGCCAAGTCCTTGAGCTTTTGGTTGACAGTGCTCTTTGTTTCCAAATCTTGCTTATCCTTCAAAGTCCCTCTCAAATTTTTCCTGCACAGGCATCTTTGAGTTTCTAGTACTCAATACGTTATTTTTGCCTATGGAATGATTTCAACACTTGAAATCTATATTATAACACTATTTTACATAATTGCTTCAGGAAGGCAGATCTTTCTTCTGTTAATTTGAGGAGTTCCCTAAAATTGCAGGAACTCTCTCTTAAAAGGATCTTCTGTAGTTTCCAAATGTTTCAAACCGGGGGTACTGTGAAAAATTCTGTTGTTTGGACTGACAAAATGTAAGACTAAGTAAAAGAATTCTAGTAAATTGGAGAGAAATGATCCTTCAAGTTATTTCTCCCCAGAGTACACAAATACGTCTCTGGTCTCAGTACTACTTGCAGTCACAGAGCCTCTGATCTCCCACCATTCTCAGTCCAAGGTCTAAAATATAAATTGTGTGAGGGGCGCCTGGGTGGCTCAGTCGTTAAGCGTCTGCCTTCGGCTCGGGTCATGATCCCGGGGTCCTGGGATCGAGCCCCGCATTGGGCTCCCTGCTCCGCGGGAAGCCTGCTTCTCCCTCTCCCACTCCCCCTGCTTGTGTTTCCTCTCTCACCGTGTCTCTGTCAAATAAATAAAATCTTTAAAATAAATAAATAAATAAAAGAACATACCTTTAAAAAATAAATAAATAAATAAATAAAATATAAATTGTGTGAATTAAAAGACCTGTATTTTGAGACAAGAATCTAATATGCTTTTCCTCCACTTAAAACCTTCAGGTAGCTCTGAAGCCTACGGAATCTCTCTGGCTTACAGAATCAAGTCCAAATTTCCTTTGTTTTTTACCACCTAACCCCAGCTTACCAGTTCAGCCTCACATTCAGCAACCAACATCCCCATACAAACACACATTGCATGTGACCATTCGGCTACACAACGCATTCCTTTTCATATTCTTGCACCCTATACATGTTGTTTCTTCTACAGAGGCCTACATTTGCCCCCTTGTTCACCCACCTGGTGAACACTTAACTCACCAGAAAGAGCCGCCTGGAATCTGGAGACACATTGATCCAGGTTGGCAACTTGGTTCTTCTACTTACTAGCTTCCTAACTGTGACCAATTTCTTAAGCTCTTTTAGCCCCAGTATTATCTATGAAAAGAGGATCATAGTACCTATCCTCAAACGACTGTAGGAAAATTAAATTAGCTAGTAATATATTTATTTATTTTTTTAAAGATTTTATTTATTTATTTGAGAGCGAGAGAATGAGAGACAGAGAGCATGAGAAGGAGGAAGGTCAGAGGGAGAAGCAGACTCCCTGCCGAGCAGGGAGCCCGACGCGGGACTCGATCCCGGGACTCCAGGATCATGACCTGAGCCGAAGGCAGTCGCTTAACCAACTGAGCCACCCAGGCGCCCCAGTAATATATTTAAAGCGTTTAAGGCACTCAGTGTTGGCTACTATTATTCAGACTAACTAGAAAGTTACCTCCTTTGAGAAGTCTTCCTGCTACCTCCCGTGGCAGGTGGACTTAACCGCATCCTCATTTTCTCTTCTCACAGAATAGTCAAAACACATCACTTTGCACTGCTCGGATATCTCCTCCACTATACAACCAACTCCTCGTAGCCAAGAACATAGAGTAACTCACCTATGTCGCAGGTAGCTAGCATAGTGCCAGGGTGACTGAAAGAACTCAATTCAGTAACTCTCTGATGCTGGAACTTGTAATAAGAAAGTCTGGGTTGAAAACCCAGTTCCGTCACTGACTGGCTTTGTGATCTCGGGCAGGTCACTCAGCATCTCGAATGCCGGGCCACCTCCTATCCGCCCACCCCAGGACCGACAAATGTCGCGCGAAAACACAAAACAGATGGCAGAGTTGCCGCGAGAACGCAGGGCATTATCACCGTCTATACCCAGCCCGACCCAAGCGGCCTTTCTTCCATTACCTACAGAGGCCCCCACCCCGGGAAAGCAGTCTTAGGCTTAGCACCCGGGCCCTCCCCGGCTTCCTCTGAGAGTTGGGTTTCACCTATTTCGTTCCGCCAACAAGCAGGAGGGGCAAGTCTCCGAGCTTGGTCAGTACCACCAGAACTGACCTGTCCATGACCACGGCCTTCTCTCCAGCGAAAACCTCGCAAACTCGGCTCCAGTTTAATCACCCCGTTTCAGCCTTCCCGCTCTCCGGAAGCAAACCCCTCGACCCGGAAGCATGTCCAAGAAGAGCCGCCCTACAGGGAAGGGGGAGGGAGGGAGAAGAAACAGCTTTCCCATTTAGCGCACGCGCGACGACTTCCGCCTACTGCCGCAGGTCCGGCCTGCGCAGGCGCGAAGGCTGTGCTAGAGCGTGATGGCGCCAGGCGGGGCCGGCCCGGCCGAGGCGGCAGTGCTGGGCCGGGCAGGGGGCGGCGCCTGAGGGGATCTAGCGCGGAGGCGCGGCGGCCACTTTGCTTGACGGGTATTTGTGGGCGTGGTCCAAGCGCCAGGTGATCCTAAAGGGAAAGTTGAGGTATGTTGACAGTCTAGAGAAACCTGCAGTCATTTCCTGGTATTCTTAGTAAGAAGGAATCTCGGACTTGGAATTCAGACGTGCAGACTCTGCCCTCCACCTCAGGGGTCCCTGTCAGTCTCACTTACTCACCTTGTTTGAATTGTAGTGTAACCCCCCTAAGATTCTTGAAATTTTTTTCCATAACGGCTGTTCGTTTTTTACTTGATATTTTCCCCTATTAAGGAGAAAAAGAGCACCTGTCTTAAAAAGCATAAAGAGTGATATGTAAGTGATGAATCACTAAATTCTACTCCTGAAACTAATATTACAGCATATGTATTGTAATAACTAACTTAAATTTAAATAAAAACTTGAAATAAACATACAAAAAAGGATAAAGGGTGATGGTATTGCCCTCTATTTCAAAGTGCTCCTATAGCCAAAAAGTAGTATATTCTGGCCCTGAAGGAATCAGTCCAAGTTTTTCCTTACCTTTTTATATTCTGCTGCAATCCTAGGTAATGTACCAGAACGCCTCTTGACACACTAAGACCACATGACATTTTTGGGGGGAAAAGTGATTTGGGGCTCTATCTAGGCTCGAACCCTCCTCCTGCACATATTCCCCCCTCATCTGTAGCATGGAGGTAACACTTCTATCAGAGAGTTATTGCAAAGATAAACAATGAGATGCCAAATGTCCACTTCACGTAGTAGTCCTCAAAAGTCTCCTCTTTTGGAAACAAACCATAAGAGACTCTTAACAATAGAGAACAAACTGAGGGGTGATGGAGGGAGGTGGGTGGAGGATGGGCTAGATGGGTGATGGGTATTAAAGAGGGCACTTGTTGTGATGAGCACTGGGTGTTGTATATAAGTGATGAATCATTGAACTCTACTCCAGAAACCAATATTGCACTGTATGTTCACTAACTAAAATTTAAATTTAAAAAAATATCCTCTTTCAATAACCTACTTGCTGAGTCCCGCCCTTGTGCTCTCTCATTCTTCTTGTCTCCAAATACTCCTGTACAAAAGTGCACTTTTTCTTTTATAGAAAGTGAAATCTGGTCCTAATGATTTTGTGGTGCTGGAGCAAATTTATTCACCATGTGAGCCAGTGGTTCAGGTTCTTGCCATGTGTCCCCTGGCAACTGAATTCCAATGTGTTTTATTCATATAATGTATTTGAAGTGATTGACCATAATGCACATAATAAGGAGGAAGAGCAGTTTGGGTCAAAGGATTAGCCCAATGTTCAGTTCATGGGCAAAGAGAAAACTCTTGTTGAAGTGCAGGGGGGTTCACTTTGACACATTTAAATAGTAGGCATGAACATCATACTACCCCCAAAATATTTGAAAATGTATTCATTTGATTACCTACTTTAAAACTATTTGGAACAAACTCCTTGTGTGGTGCATATTGTATATATTCCAGCTTTATTTTTAGAGATCCTGATTTCAATGATAGAAATTCATTATCATTAACTTAAGCAAAAGGGAATTTACTAGAAGCCTATCAGGAACTCACAGAATTGTTAAGAAGCTGGAGAAAAGGCTTGGGAACAGGGGCACAGGAGCTAAAGACTAGGAAACAGCTATCCCAAGAGCACTCAGACCCGAACTGTCTGATCTAGAGCACTCTTTCCTCTCCCTTACCCCTAACAGTTGAGGAAGAAAATCATTCCTTGTTTATCCCCTCCCTAACTTTTTATTTTGAAAACTTTCAAACCTACATTAAAGCTGAAAAACAGTACAATAGGTGTCAATATGATGTAGGAAAGATGTTAGGGTTTGAAGCCGACGTCCAAGAAAGAATTCTTGAGACGACTTTGGTGCAAAAAGGTGGTTTTATTAAAGCACGAGGACAGAACCCATGGGCAGAAAAAGCTGCACAGGGGTTGTGAGGAGTGACTGATTCTATAGTTTGAAGTTGGGAGGGAGTTAGGGATAGCACAAGCCTCCAAGGTGTTTTGGAAGCAAGGTTTCTAGGACCCTGAGGAGGCTAGCTATTGTTAGGAAAGGTCACTTATTATTCTTTAGTAAACCCTCAGGCCCTTTAGATGTATATCAGTGGACCATGTGCTTAGAGGATGATTCCTAACATGTATCTTGGTGGGGGTTGGGGTGAAGATAAAGGAAGTTTCCAAAGGAATTTTTATATGTTAAAGAAGACTTACAGGGGGCGCCTGGGTGGCTCAGTTGGTTAAGCGACTGCCTTCGGCTCAGGTCATGATCCTGGAGTCCCTGGATCGAGTCCCGCATCAGGCTCCCTGCTCGGCAGGGAGTCTGCTTCTCCCTCTGACCCTCCCCCCTCTCATGCTCTCTCTCTCTCTCTCTCTCTCTCAAATAAATAAATAAAATCTTTAAAAAAAAGAAGAAGAAGACTTACAGGATCCTGGGGGGTCAGGCTAAGATTGCTTTTTGCCCTTAGCAAAATATTAACATTGAGGCAGCTGAGTCCCTAGAGGAATGTCACTCTGCCTGTTTCAAGGACTTGTCCATGGGCTGTAGACAGTAAGGAATTTAATAATTTTTTTTCTGTCTTTGTTTCCCACATCAAATATATTCTTTTTTTAAAAAAAATTTTATTTATTTGAGAAAGAGAAAGAAGAGAGCATGCAAGTGGGTGGAGGGGCAGAGGGAGAGGAAGAGGCAGGGAATCTCATGCAGACTCTGCACTGAGCACGGAGCCTCACTCAGGGCTTGATCTCAACGACCCCACGATCATGACCTGAGCAAAAACCAAGAGTCTGATGCTTAACTGACTGAGCCACCCAGGCACCCCAAGGTGTTAATATATTCTTTACCTATAATCACCAATTACTAACATTTCCCCACAATTGCCTGTTCTTGTTTTTTGTCTGAACCATTTGAAAGTTAGTTGTAGACATCTTGACACTTCACTCCTAAGTACTTAAGAAGGCATCTCCTAAATCAAGAACAAGACATTCTTCTACCCAATACAATAAACACTCAGAACATTTAGCATCGACAGACTACCGTAATTAACATATTCAATTTCCCCAATTGTCTCAATAATGCCTTTTATAACAGCCCTCCTCCAATACAGGATCCAATAGAGGATTATGCATTTAGTTGTCCTGTCTCTTTGTTCTACTTTCATTTAGAATAGTCCTCCAGACTTTAAGACCAATTTTTGCAGAATGTTCCTCAATTTGGATTTGTCCCCATTGTTTTCTCATGATAAGCATTTAAAAAAAACTCTGCTCAGCAGGACACTGCTTCTCCCTCTCCCTGCCACTCGCCCTGCTTGTACTCTCAATCTCTGTCAAATAAATAAAATCTTTAAAAAAAAACATTTGAGGGACGCCTGGGTGTCTCAGTCGGTTAAGCATCTGCCTTCTGCTCAGGTCATGATCCCAGGGTCCTGGGATCGAGTCCCGCATTGGGCTCCCGGCTCCGCGGGGAGCCTGCTTCTCCCTCTGCCTCTGCCTCTCTCTCTCTCTCTGTGGCTCATGAATAAATAAATAAAATCTTAAAATAAAAAAAAGATTCTCTATCTCCCTTTGCCCCTCCCCCTCCTCTCTCTCTCTAATAAATAAATAAATCTTTTAAAAAATAAAAATAAAAAAATAAAAAACATTTGGAAGGACAGGATGCAGGAATACTACATCGGTATTGTTTTTTTTTTTTTAAATGTTAAGTTTCTTTCTTTTTTTTTTTAAGATTTTATTTATTTATTTGACAAAGAGAGACACAGCGAGAGAGGGAACGCAAGCAGGGGGAGTGGGAGAGGGAGAAGCAGGCTTCCCGCGGAACAGGGAGCCCAATGCGGGGCTCGATCCCAGGACTCTGGGATCATGACCTGAGCCGAAGGCAGACGCTTAACGCCTGAGCCACCCAGGCGCCCCTACATTGGTATTGTTGAGTGTTTCTTAGGATCACATCAGATGGCATGTGAGATCAGTTTGTCTTTCTTTCAAAATCTGCCTGACTTCTTTCCTAACTTGGAAGAAAGCATTCTTTCACCTGGCACTTCTTTCTGGCTGTTGTCTTTTCAATCTTTCCCTTCTGAGCTAAATTTCTCTTTTGGTAAATTGTAAGTAGCTGGTTAGTGGTTTTCTTACTGTAAATCCACGTGACTACTACCTGAGTGTCACATCCCAGCTCCACCACTTACTAGCGATGTGACCTTGAGTGCAACTGCATGCCTCAGTTTCTCCTTTTGAGTGTAATAATAGTGCTAGATCATAAGGTTGTTATAAAGATTTAATGAGTTAATATGTGTAACACCTTAGAACAGTACTAGGCATTATAATATGTATAGCATATTATATATGCTCAAAAATGATCTTATTCTTACTTTGGTAATAATTATTAGTTCATTTGGCAACATCAAACTCAAGACATAGTGATAGAGGCATTAGCAACATGGATTAAATTGGACCAGTCCCAATCCTTTTTCTTCGGTGATGCTGCAATAACAGCAGAAGCATTTTTCCCTGTCTAGATGAAGAGTGCAAAATAATTAACTTTATACTGAAAAATATAAATATGACTGTAAAGTCTCCTTTTGTTCTCCATATAAAGCAGTTCAGTGGATCTAATCCTGAAGAAGCCTTTACTCATCCATTTACAATTGTTTATTAAATGTCTACTATGTACTGGGCACTGTGCTTGGACCTGGAAGATATACATTGGGGAGAAAAGGAACATTCACTCATTAAAAAAAAAAAAATCATGTAAACTTACCTACTCAAACATAGTTATTTGATCATAACATGGATAACATAAATATTTTAAATCACCATTGTAGTTACCAAATAAAATTTGGTTATTATTTTCTTAAAATACTACTATTTAAAACATATGGAGTTAAACTATTCCACCTTGCAAATTGATATTAGTGCTTGGCTGCCAATGTTTTATTCTTTTTTTCCCCTTCAAATCAACCAGCTCTTATATTTATTTATTAAAAAGTCTGGTAACATTTGGGGCACCTCTGTGGCTCAGTTGGTTAAGCATCTGCCTTCAGATCAGGTCATGAGCCCGGGGTCCTGGGATTGAGTCCCAGATTTGGCTCCCTGCTCAGCGGGTAGTCTGCTTCTCCCTCTCCTCCTGCTCATGTTCTCTCTCTCTCTCACTTTCTGAAATAAATAAAATCTTTTAAAAAATTATGGTAACGGGCGCCTGGGTGGCTCAGTTGGTTAAGCGACTGCCTTCGGCTCAGGTCATGATCCCAGAGTCCTGGGATCGAGTCCCACATCGGGCTCCCGGCTCAGCAGGGAACCTGCTTCTCCCTCTGACCCTATCCCCTCTCATGCTGTTTCTCTCTCTCTCTCTCTCTCTCAAATAAATAAATAAATAATTTTTAAAAAAGGATTATGTTCAAAAAAAATTATGGTAACATATACCTAATATAAAATTTAATATTTTAGCCATTTTTAAGTGTGCAGTTCAGTCGCATTAAGTATATTCACATTGTTGTGAATATATATATACCAAAATAAACTAAATAATTTTTTATTTAATTCAGCTCACTGCTCAAAATGTATCAGATCTTAGTAAGTAGAATGAAATTCTGACATTTTATGCATAAGTAGTAGCCATATTGCAAAGTAGTTAAAACATCAATGATGTGAAGCAAAACAGAGCTTTGCTGCAAGATACAAAGTTGGTTCAGATCAGGGGGCAAAAAGAGATAGAATAAAATGTTGAATTTCACAAAAAAGTTCATGAGTCAGGGAGAAAAAAAATACTTAAGTGTGAAATGTAAACTGCACTCGAAGATTTGGATGTGTTTTTGAACTTCATGTATAGGAGAAAAACTAATGGAAAGACAAGAAGACATTGATAGGATTCTAGACAAGGATGTGGTTGTGGTGATAATAACGGGAAGCTATTGACTGAGTACATTATGTCTTTTCAGATATGACTTTTTTTTTTTTTTTTTTCAGGGGAAAGGGTGATGTTATTTGGTTTGAAGAAAAAATGCTTTACTCCAAGATCAAGTAGGGTCAAAGTAAATGTAGAGCCTGGTTGACACTGGTCTTTCTTCCCAATAAAGCAGTGTAGTGGGTAGGATCTTGGTCAGTTCACATTTAATGAGGTATTTCACCTCTCTACAATTCAGTTTCCTCCTCTGTAAAGTTGAGAAAATGACTATTATCCTTAACAGTTTATACTGGTAATTAAATAATATTTACATAGCAATTTGAGAGGTGGTACAGAACACAAAAACTCCTTGGGTTGAATCCTGGCTCCCCTACTTACTTGGTGGAGCCTTGGACAAATGATGTCTATGCTTCTATATAACAGATTGAACAGATTTACTGTGTGGATTAAATCAGTTTACATGTATAAATCACTTAGAACAGTCCTGGTATATAATAACCACTCAGTAAACTTTGGCTAATATTATCACGCAGCACATATAGCAAATATTCAATAGAAGTGCTGGCTCTTTTGTTTAGCACCAAGAAGGCAGGGAGCATATGTTTTTTTCACCTCTACCTTTTGTCATTTAGTATGTGCTCAAATTTTTCTGGAATGAGCGGGTCATTTCCAATCAATACAATTGATTCAATTCTTCAAAAAATATTCTAGTAAGAGTATCTACATTTGTATAATCAGATTAAATTTATTTTCACGTATACTCTATCATATATACTTCACAGTACTCTCTACCACTTCAAAAGATTTCTTTATCATCATAATCTTGTGAAGCTTAAAAACAGGAAGAACCCTTGAATAATTTATGTGTTACAGCTTCTCTTAATTCTTTTAAATTGTGTTCAATTTGAAGAGGAAGTAGAATGATGAAATGTGAAACTATAATTTTGAGTTACTCTTTTATTGCTGAATTGTGATTTAGACATCGATGTCTGGGAGATTTTTAACATAAAATCACAAATATATTATTGCTTCTTAGAATTCTAACAGTAAGGGTTAGCTCAATACAGGTTTCATTATGGCTTGTGCTTCTAGCGTCTTTTTTTTTTTTTTTTTTAAGATTTTATTTATTTGACAGAGAGACAGCGAGAGAGGGAACACAATCAGGGGGAGTGGGAGAGGGAGAAGCAGGCTTCCCACCGAGCAGGCAGCCCGATGTGGGGCTCAGTGTGGGTCTTGATGTGGGGCTCAGTGTGGGTCTTGATGTGGGGCTCAATGTGGGGCTCGATATAGGGCTCGATATGGGGCTCGATATGGGGCTCGATATGGGGCTCGATCCCAGGACCCTGGGACCATGACCTGAGCCGAAGGCAGACGTTTAACGACTGAGCCACCTGGGTGCCCCTTGTGCTTCTAGTGTCTTAAGCAGAAATAGTCAGTGACATTTTCAAGGTAGTGGTGAATTTGCTTACAAAAAGTTTGCCAGACAAATAAATCAATTGCAATGACTCCTCTTTACAGACATCTCAGGCTTCATCGATAGTGGAAATGATCTTGGGAGCAACTGAAAAACTAAAATCGTTATTCCCTGTTGATATAGGACATTCTCCGACTAAACCACAATGCAGCTTATGCATTTTACTTTGCTGTTTTCACATACTTCTCTGCTTGGCATAGAAATCCTGTAAATCAAACACATTTGCGTTTCCGAAGAATGATTTATTAGGGCCCTGGAGAGAGCATTGCTTCATTCTCTTTTCTCTAAATAGCACGATTTATACTCTGGTTAGCTTTATTATGAAAAGAAGGTAGCTAGCATGAACCTTAGCCCATAAATTCGACTGGGTAAGAAAAGTCATATTAAATTGTTTTTCTTATATGGTGTTAGTTCTGACTGAGCCCTCATCCTGCCTGGCTTAGTGGGTTGAGGGCAGGAAATTCAATCTCACATATCACAGGTGTTCTCTCCTCTTTTCTGGGCTTTGCACAAGAGTCCAGGGAGTGGCTTCTGTAGTGCTAAGAACACAGATAAGGGCATTTAGCCTTCAGTCCAGTTTACCTAATGCGGGTCATTGTCCAGACCTCAGTGTGTTGGCTGAAGATGGGAGGCATGTGCTGAGCGAGGCGGAGATAGAGTGACATGGGGGAGAGCAGAGAGGGGGAAGGAATTTAGAGGGAAAAAACACACATTATTATCTGACCAAATGATAGACTTTCAGAAACACTATAACAAATAATTAAAAATTTAAATAGGCAGCTTACCAAATATGTACTGTTATCTTTGTTTATAAATAAATATCTTATCTAATTTAGAGAATCTATCAAACTATATCCTGAAGAGAATGCATCATGCATCCATAATGCTATGAATCTATTCTTTTTTTTTTTCCTAGAGAGGGAGGGAGAGAGAGAGGAGGGGCAGAGGGAAAGTGAGAGAGAGAATCCCAAGCAGGCTCCACACCCAGCATCTGGGGCTCCATCTCACGACCCTGAGATCATGACCTGAGCCGAAATCAAGAGTCAGATGGGCTTAACTGACTGAGCCACCGAGGCGCCTTGCTATGAATCATTCTTTAACAAGATTTTCAAGGTGTTATTTTAATGATTGAAAACATAGCATATTTGATTATAAATCAAGAGCAGGAGTTGACTTTAAAAATACTTTGAATGTATTCTGAGCTACAAATATATTGACATATAAGAGCAAACTATGCAGGTTCTATAAATAGAAGTACATTTAAAAGCATAAATGATTGGCAGTGCTCTGTAATGCAAGAAAAAGCTGTGTCTGTCTTGAACATTGACCTTGAAACTTGTTTGGAAGCTTTAGTCTGTGCTGCAAAAGGGCATTAGGTAAATCTGTACTTCAAAGTCCATCTTGGCTTCCTATTTGCAATTTTTAAATGATTGAGGTTAATCTTTAGGAAACTGCTTGCCATCCTAGGGGAGTATCACTTCCTTGTCTTTCACAAAATCAACTAAAGTTCTTTAGCCATTGTAAAAAGGTTGGATTTTTGGTAATAAAAGAAAGCTAAACTCCTTTGACTTCTTGAATGATGATTTTTTTTTCCTGACTTAAGTATGAAGTTATAACTTACTTAAAATTTTTTTAAACTTATTTTTACTTAACGATAGCATAACAACATGAGGGGCAAACGAATAATTCAAAAGTCACTCATATTACTACTGCTTCACACAGTGATTTTTATTATTGCTCATTATTCCTCCACATGCTTACATTCATATTTTATATCTAATAATGACATTCATCTAGCTTTTAAAATTTATATTCCAGAAACTTTTATTTACCTGCTACTGACAATGAGGATGCTCTATATCTTTGTGTTCCTATTTTTTCTTTTTCTTACTGATTTTTTTTTTTAAGATTTTATTTATTTATCTGAGAGAGAGAATGGGAGACAGAGAGCATGAGAGGGGGAGGGTCAGAGGGAGAAGCAGACTCCCCGCTGAGCAGGGAGCCAGATGCGGGACTCGATCCAGGGACTCCAGAATCATGACCTGAGCCGAAGGCAGGTGCTTAACCAACTGAGCCACCCAGACGTCCTTTACTGATGTATTTTTGCTTTTTTTCTTTCACCTACTGAGATCCCCCTAACTTCCTCACCTCCTCCCTCCTCTGTAACCATGTTAACAACCTGGTACGTATCTTTCAGTACCTTGCTTTGTCCACTTTCGATACATCATAGAAATCCCTCTGTCAACCATAAACATCATACTCATTTTGAAATGCTGCATAATGTTCTATGTTTTGCATGAATCAATTCGATTATTCTTCATTGATGATGTCATTCACCCTGTCTCTGTTTTTTCTTCAACAGTGTGAGGCAGTAAATAGTCTTTGTGTATATATCCTTTCATCTTTTCGGTGTAACTATCAGGAATAGGATAGCTGTGTCAAATATGCCTGTTTTCCAATTTTAACAGATATTAGCAGATAGCAAATTAAAATTTTGATTTACCCAAAGGCTCTACAATGCACATTGCCATCAGTAATATAGGATTTCTTTCTTGTTCTCTAACCTCCTTTCTGGAACTACAGTATAAGTTATCTCTGCGAATTTTGCCCATGTGTTGGGTTCTTTGGTACTTTGCTTTGCACTTCTCTGCTACTAGTTGGAACATTTTTTTATGTTTATGAGCTATTTGGATTTGCTCTTCTCTGAATTGCCTGATAATATTTCATCCAGTTTTCCTTTGGATTGTTTCTTCACAATTTCTAAGAACTTTGTATTCTATATATTGTTATATTTTCCCAAATCTACTTTGTAATATATTTTGCCAAGCAAATTATATATCTGTATATATATTCTTTATATAGAAATATTCTTTAATTTTATTATAATTTAAATATATAATGTTTTAATTTTAAAATAGCTTGAGTTTCTTGAATTGGCTAAAAAGGTCTTCTTTATCTCTAGACTACACTTCTAGTCTCTTAGATTTTCTTCTAAGATTTCTTACTTTATAGCTTGAAAAATTTAAAAACATCTGAAATTTGCTTTATATAGGGGTTGAACTTTTATTTTCTTCAGATGGATAGCTAGTTGTGCCAGCATCACTTATTTTATTTTTTTTTTAAAGATTTTATTTATTTGTGAGAGAGAGAGAGAGAGAGCACAAGCAGTGGAGCAGCAGGCCTCCCACTGAGTAGGGAGCCTGATCTAGGACTTGATCCCAGGACCCCAGGATCATGACCTGAGCTGAAGGCAGACGCTTAACCAACTGAGCCACCCAGGTGCCCCTGCCAGCATCATTTATTAACATTCTTTCTTATTGAACTGTATTTTTCTCATATATTAATTTCTGTTATGTACTAGAATCTACTTCTGGACTCAATTCTATGCTGATTAGTGTCATTACTTCTTTCACTTGAACTTAAAGATCACTTAATTAAATTTCAATTTCAAAACTTAACCCAGTTGAAATTAAAATTGGAATTATATTACATTAAAATATTAATTTGGGGGAATTGATATTTTATGATACTGTCTTCCCATTCAAGAATATATTTTTTGTTCAGATCTTGATTTATGTCCTTTATTAGGACTTTATAATAGCTCTTGCTTATTAGCTTTATTCCTTCAGGGATTTACAGTTTTTGTCATAAATGTTTACCTCATATCAACTTCCAAGTACTTACTGTGAATATAGACTAAAGCTATTAATTTTTGGCATACTTACCTTGTATCTAGCCACTTTCCCAAGTTCCTGAATAATTCTAATAGATAGTGGTTTTTTTGAACTTTTGAGGTATTCACTTATTATTATTATTATTTTTTAAGACTTTAAGTAATCTCTACACCCAACAATGGGGCTCAAACTTACAACCCTGAGATCCAAGAATCAGATGCTCCACCGACTAAGCCAGCCAGGCACCTCGAGGTATTCACTTATAATATCAGCAAAAATAATTTCATTTTCCAATGCATAAAATGAATATTTAATTCTATTGATTTAATGCTTCTGTTGGCAGTATTAGGGGACACTAATAACCCGTCTTGCATAGCATTTTTTTTTTTTTTAAGATTTTATTTATTTATTTGACAGAGAGAGAGAGACAGCAAGGGAGGGAACACAAGCGGGGGAGTGGGAGAGGGAGAAGCAGTCTTCCTGCTAAGCAGAGAGCCCGATGCGGGGCTCCATCCCAGGACCCTGGGACCATGACCTGAGCCAAAGGCAGATGCCCAATGACTGAGCCCCCCAGGCACCCCGCACAGCACTGTTTTGAGGACTAAATAAAGCACATGTAAAGTGCTTAGGAGTAGTGAGTGGCATATAGTAGGGGACCCAAGGAATGATTAATATTATTACTTTCAACTATTAGCGCTTGAGTTCTTCAATCTAAAAAGGTCTCTTTCATGGAAACACCGTACCAGAAAACAAGAATTAAAGGATCATTTGCTAGTTTTTCTTATTCTTTCATCATTCCCCTTAGTTTGTTTTGGGGAACCTGGGTGACAGCTTTCTTAAACTTCTGTGATTCTCTCACCTTTGACAGAATAGCAGGAAAGGAAAGCAGAGAAATAGCCTATGTATGGAATGGTTCCATAGATTCCTATGTAATAACAGGTTGGTAATTAATATATAATAATTGTTATTACAATTCCACAGATTATTTTCCTTTGGAAAAGAGGAGTTAATAGTCGAACTAGGCTTCAAGCTAGATATTGAATATATTTTGATTTAACTCATGTGGTGTTTCAGTTTATTTCGTGCAGGTCAAGGAGACCTGACACAAAATCTTTTGCTACCCAGAATTCACCTTTCTTCTTCAAAGTGAGATAAAGCAGTTAAGCCAATTGTGACCAATTTTACTGCTTCTCTCAGTGAGTTTTATGAGCAACTGAGCTAAGAAAACAGCCCTTCCTTATGATGTAATAGCCTTGGGGAGAGGAACTCTTGGGGAGATGCAGTTCTCTTCTGACAGTGGTGGCAGAGGTGGCCTTGCAAATCGCCTTCCCTTTCCAGGGCTGACAGTTTGTTATTTTACATCTACTCTGTTTGGATGACTTCCTGAAACTTGTCCTCTTTTCCCTCCTTGAACGAATCTTGGCAGAGGGCCTTGGGCAACAAAAGCATTAACTCTACATCGGGCCTTAGCCACATTCTGAGAAGGGGAGAATGCCTTGACTGTAAGAATATCTTATACTAGTTCAGAGTGGAAAGAAATTAGTGTTAGGGCAGTGGCTAACAACATTCTCTTTGTTCCTGAAAAATTAAGAGCTAGCTGTTAGGTGTTTGCTAAATAGTTAATTACCAGCTGGTCCAGCTTCTGCAAGGAGCTAAAAAATGTATTTCAGGAATTGATATTGTTTTATGAGTCTAAGCAAATAGAGACTCTATTAAAGTTGCCAGTTAAAATCTTGTATGATGCTTTACTGAAGTCAGAAAATTCAAAGGAATGAATGAGTGAAATGAGAACTTTTTCCAGAATAGTTCCAGTAGAGAAGGACTAAATCAACTTCTGGGAACTTTAAGTTTATATCTTAACATGTAAACCACACAGATGGTTACTGTCTCCTTCTACCATTACTTCAAGTAATTAATGTATAAAATTTATCTGGAGAAGGTCCAAATTCAGTTCTGAGAAGTGATTACAGACGGACACCTCACCCCTAATGCAAGATGTAATAATAAAAAAAAAGGTTGGACTAAATTAATCCCTAATTTGCTTAAATGTTCAATGTACTTTCTTTTGTTCAAATAAATTTTTGTCATTTAATTCGTGCCTGTCCATCACTCCCATTTCTAAAACAAGAAACAAACAAAAAATAGTAAAGAAAACATTCAATTCACTGCAGAGTTGAGTAAAATCTTCTAAATCATGACACTATTTGGTTTCAGAAGTGCTCCTTTACTTCTAATATGAAATCATGTATGTCTGATTAAAGGTGGCGTGAGATGGAGGGAAAACCCTCGAGTCTGAAAATGAAAAGTAAGAAAATAAAGTTCGTTATTTATATCACTCCTAAATCTAAGTCAGTAGAAGGGGGAAATTTCTGTCACCACTGAAAAATATAAAATACGTAGTGTAGACAAGATATATGCTAATACATAAGTGGATGGTGATTCAGTGGGATAACAGCAATAATCCATGGGTACTATGTTGGTTCTGGAATTGTGGAACTAGCCCAGAATATACCTCTTATGGATTTCTGGAAGTCTCATCTGATTCTAGGTTTCCCTCCAAAGAATCTCTACTGAGTAGATTAAACCTGGGGCTTTCCTAGGTGGGATCTCTCAAAGGAGATCCCTAGGCCTGCTAATTCAATTCAGCATGTTTGGGGTTATCCTAGAGTAGATCCATGCTAGTCTTTGTTACCGTAAAATTAGTAAAACACTGTGCAGTAGGCTGATAATGGCTCCCAGATAATGTCCACATCCTAAGCCTTAACCGGTGATGTTATCTTTATTTGAAAAAGGGTCTTTGCAGATGTAATTAAGGATTTTGAGATAAGGTTATCCTGGATTACCCAGATGGGCCCTAAATGCCATCACAAATGTCCTTAAAAGAGAGGAGACACACACAGAGAAGATATGAAGATGTAAGCAGAGTTTGGAAGGATTGTGGCCTAATGCCTAGGAATGCCAGCAGCAAGGAATGGATTCTCTTCTAGAGCTGCTAGGGAGCAAGGCCTTGCCAACACTTTGATTTTGGCCTTTTGGCCTCCAGAAGTGTGAGAAAGTTTGTTCTTTTAAGCCACCAAACTTGTGGTAATTTGTTACAGTAGCCCTACAAACTAATACATACTGTTCAACTAGAACATGAATATCTGTCTAGAGAGCAATAGAAATAGATCAACAACAGATAAGAGCCCAGTTAATAAGAATTTATCTCCCTAACACATTTTTGTGGGTAAAACACCAAAGTGCCTTGTAAGAAAATTGAGAGGAACAAAAATGTTTATATTATTGAAAGGTATATGGAGAAGTACTTCAATGGCATGTATTTGAAAGATGCCTCTTGGTTTTGGTTCAGATGAATTTGAAAACTTGTCACCACTGGCTCTGAAACACTTTAGTCAGTACACTGACATCCATAGACCTGGTACTAATTAGAGGATGTTATTTCCAAAACCATCCTATTGTCTCAGATTAGTAGCCAATTCCCCACCAAGA
The DNA here is from genome assembly GCF_011800145.1 of Mirounga leonina. NCBI lineage: Eukaryota > Metazoa > Chordata > Mammalia > Carnivora > Phocidae > Mirounga > Mirounga leonina. Next base: position 12,161,023 of record NW_023270314.1, read on the forward strand.
AGTATAAAGAGGGACAGATACAAATTATGATGTGTCTAGAGAATGAAATTACTGCTGGCTTACAGCATAAGACAAGTAGAGAAGAACATTGTCTTGTTCCTTGCCATCAAAGATGCTGTATTTTCAGGCTATGGAAGGCTATTTGCTGCCTTCCCTTTGTAATAGCAATCTTTTGTACTCTAGCCCTTCTCAACCCCAGCCCACTTAGGCCAGGCTTTCCTATTTCACTTTCTCCATGCTTAATCCTTATGAAAAATAATTTAATTCACTCATGGTTTCAGTTGCCTCCTGTATGTCAATGGCTCCAAGACTCAACTGTTAAGATCTGCCTCTTCTCAGAATATACTCAATACAATATTTCACTTAACATCAACTTTATCTCACCAAAAAGTTCCTTCGCTCATGCACTAAAAACAATTCTCCATTTTGTCATTGGTGCTCATCCCTCTGGTCCTGTTAATCTCTTTCCTTCAGTCCCCACATCTAAGTCACTGACCAATTCTTCAGTTATTCCTTTAAACAATTTCTTGGGCTCCCCTTCTCACGATGGCGCCAACCCTAGTCATTTCATGCTTACAGACCCAAGCAGCCCACAGGTTAGCTGGGTTAACTCTGGCTCTACTATTCCTCCTCCCTGGGCTTTCACACAGCTATCAAATCTGTTGCTTTAGTCATATTACTCCCATTTACAACAGCAGAGTAGCTCCCTGCTAACTACCCACTGAATACTGTACCCATTTGATTGTGCTCCATTTCCAGCATAGAGAAATACTAATTTTTTCCTGCCAGCCATATAGTTCTCCATCACTGGTTAATTTGCTCAGGGAATCTAAAACTGACCTGAGCAAAATAGAAATATAAATCAAATAGTCCATACATTTAAAAGCAAAGTACAATTTATACTGTTAGTCATTATTATTAGTACAGATAATAAGCACAAACTATCTATGGTTATGAATTTTTAGATTTTTACTCTTTGGATACTTTTTGACTGCTCTTGCCCACCACTGATTAACATGAACCACCTTGCCAGCAGGGTCTGGGCATATTCTATCACTTACTCTTTGCAACTCCTCTATGCCCCAAGCATAGTACATTGTACATTCAAAAGTTTTGACAGTAGTAGAGTCTCCTGTTCTGAACTTAGTGTTCACAGAGGATATAGACTATCACAGTATAAATAGAAATTTGAATGGGTAATAATGGCAAATGACAAAAATATTAAAGACTTTGATCTCTGCCTATTTTAAAACTGCCATAAGCTTTTGACTTAAGTGAAAAGGTTATTCACATAAAAATCCTGTAAAATACGTTTAGTTTTCAGAAAAAAAACTCCTGGATTTTGACCCAAATGCTGAATCTGGGTAATTATTTGTATCACTGTATAAGGAAAATCAGATTAAACTAGGCTCATAATGTAACAAGAGTAAAAATTCTTTCCGTACCCTTTCAGACAAATCAGAGAAATTATTGACTGCCTATAGATGATCTTTATACATATTAAAAATGTTTTCCTAAAATCATTACATCGTCCCAAATGGAAAGCTGTGAGAAAGTTTAATAGACTATTACCAACTGAGCTTTGTTCATTTGCCGATAGTCTTTTCCCCCAATGGAATGCATGCTCCATGTGGGCAGAACATTCCTGCTATATCCCTAGCACAGTGAACAATGCCAGGAACATGGTACACATGCAGTACTGAATACATTTGTTGATTTTTTGATACAAAAGTCAGGCAGATGTCTCTAATTTTGGATAAAATCTTTAATTCTTAAGCTCAGTAATCTATAGGCTACAAACAAGGATGTCTTAAGAAAGCAAGTTGAAAGGATGTGCAACATTGTGGAATACTTGTTATCTGCATTTAGAAAACAGACCTATTTAGCAGTATTTTACTTCTACCTTTCAAAGATAAACTGTCAAGCCTACAAACTTAGCTGTTCCATTAATAGGCTTATTAGCCAATTTTGACAAGTATTATCAATATCCCAACAAAGACTTACGCATTTTTCTATCAACAGTCAGTTATGGGAAACTAGGTTTAGTTCTACTCAGAATCATTACACTTCTCTCATGTATTCATAAAACACCAGATGTCCCATGCACTGTTAACAAATTATAGATTAAAACAAAAATTTGAGGGTGCCTGGGTGGTGCAGTTAAATGTCATCATCCTGGGGTCCCTGTATCGAGTCCCGCATGGGGCTCCTTACTCAGCAGAAAGTCTGCTTCTCCCTCTCCCTCTACCCCTCCCCTCTCTCACTCTCAATTAAAAAAATAAAAAATCTTAAAAAATAATTTGAGTCCTACTGGGGTGCCGGGTGGCTCAGTTGGTTGGGTGTCTGCCTTTGGCTCAGGTCATGATCCTGGAATCCTGGGATCAAGCCCCGTGCATTGGGCTCCCTGCTCATGGGGAACCTGATTCTCCCTCTGCCCCTCACCCCACTTGTGCTCTCTCCCAAATAAATATTAAAAAAAAAAAATGAGTCCTATAAAACACAATTTGTTAAGACTCACCAATAGTTTAAAAGCCTGAAAACACTAAGATTTCTAAAATAAAGTCATAGGAGTATTAATTATAAAATACTGTAACTCCTTTCTACATTTCCAAGATTTAAAAGGGAGGAGACAGAATAATAGATGGAGATTAAATTCAATGAAGACACAGATTGAAGTAAACCAAAAGAAAAAACATTGTGGTGATAAGTTCTGATTCTAAGTTTGCTGCCCCACATCTACATCTAAAGAGGAGATGAAAGCAAAGCAAAATTTACTTTCATTAATTGGAGGTTTTAAAACTTTCTACTACTAATGTCCACATGATAAAGGTTATGTATGTAAGAAAAAAGCAGCTGCATCAACATAAAAGTCAAAGCAGGGGTTTTATGCACTTTTTTTTTTTTAAGAAAAAATTGGGTGAAATGTCATTCTGGTTTTCTCCTAAAATTCAAGTTTATCCAAGTATCCGTGGGGACATGAAAAAGAACTCATGACTTTTCTGATTGAATTATTTTAGTATTTTTCCATTTAAGCACCAGAAAAGTCCATCTGCAGGAGTTGCATTCCTATGCTAGTTACTATTTTGTATGAGACAATGATGCTTTTTGCCAAACCACAGTCCTATTTCTAGTAGCAAAATAAAAAATATAAAAAAAAAAAAGACCAAGAGGGTGGCACTGGCATTTACTACACTCTCTTTAACTCTTCATGAAGTAGGTGTTATTATCATTCCCATTTTACAGGTAAAGGAACAGAGGCACCTAAGTAGTGTTACATGCTAGGAAGTAGTAGAGCTGGGATTAGAAACCCAAGAAATATGGTTCTAGGGGAGCCCAGTCTTATTTGTTATATTAAACTGTCCGTTTTGTTCCCCTAACACTAATCTGTAATTAATGTGTTGCTTACCTTCAGATCAGTGGTTCTCAATCAGGTTATTTTGCCCTTCAACATCCACATCCCTGAATCTAACTGGAAAAACTTGGCAATGTTTGGAGACAATTTTGGTTGTCGCAACTTGGGGATAGGGGTGGTACTATTGGCATCTAGAGGGTAGATACCAGATACGCTGCTAAAAATCCTATAATGCACAAGACAGCTCCCCAACAACTCATTATCCAGCATAAAACAGCCATGGTGCTGAGGCTGAGAAGCTCTATAATAAAGTATAAATTCTAGAACGGCAGGGTCTTAAGTTCATCTCAGTTGTTGCTCTATACTCAGACCTAGAACACTTGACCTTATCTGAATATTTGTTTTTAAGAGCCTAGAACTCCGGGGGCGCCTGGGTGGCTCAGTTGGTTAAGTATCGGACTCTTGATTTCGGGTCAGGTCATGATCTCAGGGTTGTGGGACTGAGCCTTGTGCTGGGCTCCCTGCTCAGCACAGGGTCTGCTTGAGGATTCTCTCTCCCCCTCTCCCCCACCCTAAAATAAACAAATCTTTAAAAAAAAAGAGCCTAGAATTCAGCCTACTGCATAGCTGGCAGGCAACATTTATTAAAAGTAACTGAATTAATGGCGGTACCTACAAAGAAGGTCAAATGGGTATAATCGGACATAGTAAATTGAAGTGATTTTAGTGCTCTATAATCCCACTTTTTGGGGGGTTTAACTTTCTCCCAGGGACTATAAATAAAACCAGTTCTGCCAAGACGAGTTTCTTAATTAAGTGGGCCTTCTGAGAGAGTATTTTTTTCTTTAGATACATAAAACCTTTAAATACACGGAACTCTCGGAGTTAAATTTGTAAGGAATAATATCTTTTTCTTCTTAAAATGAAAGCCTTTAAATGTTCCATTCAAATAGCATATATATTTAAGAGCTTAGCACCCACTCCTATATTAAATGATATCACTAGTTGATTGTGGATATGCTCCAGTGACTGGCAAAAATACTTTGAGAAAGTTTGAGTTAAGATTTGTTTAAAAATTTCAAAAAAGAGGGCGCCTGGGTGGCTCAGATGGTTAAGCGTCTGCCTTCGGCTCAGGTCATAATCCCAGGGTCCTGGGATCGAGTCCTGCATCAGGCTCTCTGCTCCTTGGGAGCCTGCTTCTCCCTCTGCCTCTCTGTCTCTCATGAATAAATAAATAAAATCTTAAAAAAAAAATTTTCAAAAAAGAATTGAATTATAGCACACCTAAAAGACAGATTATCTAAAAAGAAAGTAGTTCTTGAGTCCACTTCATTCAAAGATCTTTATAACCATAATATTCTTAGTATAACTTCATCCTATATTTTTTAAAAAATCCATAAGCATAACAGCTATCAAAGTATTTTCAATTCTTTCTCCTACATCTCAAAGAACCACTGAACATTACCCAGAAAGCATATATTCATAAGCTTGATTTACAAAATTGCTTGATTTACAAAATTCTTTCCCAAGAAAAAACTCAAAAGGTGGTTATGTGGATATTCAAACAGGACTAGGGAAAAAATCTGACATCTTTCACTCATTATTTCTATAATCAGTGAATCAACCTGGCTTGCCCAAATGTTAAATTATGAAACGACACCATGTAAAATGCACCTATTACATTTAAAAAGAAGTTAAACCCATATTTATTTGCTAGCACTGTTAAAACATTACATAAAACACACATTCAAGTGGCAAGTAATTATAATGCAAGCCCTTGCATGGCAATCCAAATTTATTGAACTACTGATGCTAAGTTATACAAAATTGCACCACTTTAATTAAGGCTTTTAGTTTACATTTGGCCACCTCAAAGTAGTTGTAACATTAGGTTGGTCAATTTAAATACTGTGGCTCCCTGTTGGATAGACACACAATCTTTACACCCAAACGGTTAATGCATACAAAGCAACAAGGCATTGTTAAATAAAACAGCAATAGTTACTGCAACTTAGGCCTTGTGACCAATTACACATGATTAAAATTACTTCCCACATTCACATCCACAGTACTCGTCCACCATTTAACATCTCAACCAAAACGTTACACATGTGAAACAATCACTAACAGGCAAAAATACTAAACCTGTATATTTGGTATTGCAAATACACTTATGCATGAGCAAGCAAGGGATTCACAGTGAGAATCTACAGCTGCAGAAGCCTGAAAATGATTTACAAAAATTGTTAAATCATTAAAAAATTGTTTGAAAATATACACTTCTTGTTGTAGACCCCCACTGTACACACAACTATAAACATTGTTCCCTATGTAAACAAAAAAAGGAAATATATAATAAAAGATTTGAAAAGTCTGGACATTTCCTTCCCAACAGATATTAAAGGCAATGTCTTTAATCTAAGACATTATACTGAAAGGACTATCGTATTTTAAAGACAAGATCACTGTCTCCACAGGTTTTTTTAAAAATTAAAAAAACTATATAGCTGTGTTAATCAAAGCGCTTATTTGTACAATACAATGATAATGACCTTGAATTTCTTAAAAAAAATTACAATAAGCTACAAGTATCAAAGAAGCGAAGTTATCTGGAGTAGTCTATATAGGAGCTCTTTGGACTTTCTTTTATTATGCTAAAATAGTGGTGCTTTTAGGATTTACATTATTGTACTCTCCAATACAAAGTATGGGGCATGTTAAAGTATACAGTACACCATTTTCATACATGTACAACATTGGTGGATGAAAAATGTCTCTTAGCAGTAATACTGGATTGTAGCCTCTGGTTTTACCAGCTGCATACTCTAGGACTATTATCTAAGTAAAAATCTCTCTTGTGATACTGGAAAGTGATTAGAATGTGCAAATTGATGTAGTAGCTTTCATCCGCCTCTTAAAGGGTACCACCACAGAAAGTCCACTTAAGATGTTGGTAGGTTAACAAAGTTGGAATGCTGGCACTGTTGAATTGGGCAACAGTTCTTCAGACCTGTCGAAAGGAAAAAATTAAATTGAAAACATGGGTTGAAAACAGCACACTACAGATCCAAAGGAACACATTAAAGCACAGTGTTTTAAGTGTTAGAAATGAATATAATGCAGGCTCTTGTCATTACATTCATGACAATGTATGACAATATACCACACAACTCATAGCAAAGTAAAGCATGGGTAGACATTTTCATCTCTTTTAGAATGACTTCATCTACTCTGCTGCCCTCCTGAAAGCCAGACAAATGAAAGTTTTAGACACAAAAAGGGAATGTACCTTAGTGGTGCAAATTTCTGTGTATTACCTTCCAAAGATTAAGAGGAGAAAAAAAACAGAAAACACCACATTAAAATTTTAGGTCAGATCAACTTTATTAGAATTAGGATTAAAAAAGATATAGCAATATTAACAAAATGAGTGTTTCCAATCCTAGAATTACATCGTAAGTATAGAATGCACATCTAATTAGGGCTTCTAAGATCAGAAAATCAAGACCTTTTGTCCTTACTCTTCCAGGAAGAGTGGCTACAAAGCTGGTCAGAGTAGACAAAAAAGAATTTATTTCATGATGGCTCTACAGTTGACAGTTATAAACGTTCTAATTCCATATTGAAACAAATTCTATCAACTTGAAGATGGATGTCAGAAAAAGCTGGTATTATACTAAAATCATATGTAATTAAACTTAGAAAAACTGAGTGATATAAAAAAAGGTAAAATCAGAACTCATTATCTGCCAAGTATTTATTTACTTTGGATGATCTTCTGCATACATTCCTAGGCTAAAAAAAGTTTTCTTTTTACTGTTTTTCTGGGGTTCAGACTTGTTGCAAGTTCCAGAAACGCTGTTAATATAGATGTGGCTGCTGAGACAATTTTCATAAATGCCTTGAACTTTAAGCCCTCAGAGTCTGAATGAGTTTGGTAATTTTCTAAATCCTAGCAAACCGACTGTGGCAAATTGGATAGGGCAGATTGGAGTGTATGAGTTCACACACGTAAGTGCTGCTAGGAATGGGCATGTGTTGAGGAATGAGAGCCTTACATGGAGAGAAGGGACAAACTCTCTAAGATACAGAATCAGGGTGCCACCAAGAGGGCCATTTAACTAACAAAGGAAGCAGAAGAGCCACAAACACTACAAGTTCCCAAGGATAAGGGTAGATAGAGTAAAATATAGTTTTAAGGATAAAGGAGCAAAAAGCCATTCTCATTGGCAAAGAGCAGCAGCTAATAGTTGAGGGTTTACCAAGTACCAGGCACTGATCTAACTGACTTACAAGTATTAACTCATTTAATATGATTGTTTTAAAAAACTAGATAAAAATGTTGTATGTTCAGTTCTCCTTTGCTGTCTCATCTCTGAGGTGTTTCTGTGGTTTTCTCTGCCTGAGAACTCTTAAGATATTAGCTTAGATGTCTCTTACTTTGACAGATTTTCCCTGAATCCGCAGTTTACATCTGACTAATTTGGTGTCCCAGTTATACATGCTCCTATATAACCCATAACAGCACAGTGACTAAGCACAGGCTTGGGAGCCAGTTCATCACTCAAATTCTGAGCCATGCACTCAGATCACAGGATTCAAATTTTGGCCCACTATTTACACTAACTGCAGGGCTTGAACAAGTAATAATCTTTTTTGTGCTTTACTTCTCTCATCTGTAATACGGGAATAATAGCTCTTGCCTCACAGGATTGTTGTGAGAATTCAATGAATTCGCAGACAATACTAAGAGTGCTAGCATATGATAAATGTGTCAGGGTTCTTATTACCAGTACTCTGCTGGACTTAGTCTATCCCGCATTTATCATGTTTTGCAATTACTTGTCTGACTCTTCCACCTGAATTAGTTTAAGGAAAGGAAAGAAGGTTGGTTTTGTTCACCACTGTACTGTCAGCACAAACCAGTGTCCCAATGGGGCTTAAGTATATATTGGATGAACTTACCTAGAATATTCACTTATGTGGAATACCCTACTTTTGATGATGATATATAAAGGAAATAATTATTTTAATTCCTAGGATATCATACTAACTCATGGATATCTTAAAAAGAAGTAACCATTTTTTTTTTTTTTTTTAAGAACAAAACATTCTATACTTGTTTTCTTGAAAGAGTGCCCTTAATGAAGTTGAGGTTAAAAGTTAGAGGAAAAGAATATAAAAATAGAGAAAAAGGTAAATTAACATACCTGGCTCAGAGCTACAATGCATCTAATATATTAAAGCAGCTGACATGTTGACTTTTTGCGGGTCTTCCCAGGCACTGGAGTTTTTCTGTTAATTTGCCGCACTAGGTCATAAAAGATCTGCAAACAAAGTTTTTTTTGGTTTTTAAATTTACAGGAACCCCCCCCCCAAAAAAAAAGAAAAAAAGAAAATGAAAACCTAACTTTCCATAGATACATATGAACTCCAACAAATATTCTGTTCAGTTAAGGAGTAAGTAAAACCGGGTAGTCCTATAACTGCCAAATGCTTTTGTTTATTTTTTGGGAGGGCTAAAATGGTTCTCCTTAAAGTACTGAGTTAAGGAGCAGCAGAGATCTTACTGTAGATCATTAGAACATTTAGCATCATTCAAAGAAAACAATCCTTTACTCTTCAAATTTTTCTATGTTATCTTTTACCCTACAACATGACTTAAGCCCCTTCAAGGCAAGAACCATGCAGGCCTTCTTGAATTTGTCTCCATCTTTTACAAAACATCCTGCATCTCACATATATATACCTGAATACTTAATCCTGTCTTTCCACCCCTATTCTTTCCTGTCCAGTCTTCCTTTTTCTTTTTTTAAAGACTTTATTTACTTATTTGAGAGAGAGAGAGAGAGATCATGAGCGGGGGGAGGGGTAGAGGGAGAAGCAGACTCCCGGTTGAGCAGGGAGCCTGATGCGGGACTCGACCCCGCAGGACCCTGGGATCATGACCTTAGCTGAAGGCAGATGCTTAACTGACTGAGCCACCTGGGCACCCCAGTCTTCCTTTTTCTCATAGTAAATTCTAGCATTGTTGCTTATTAACATGCATATATTTAACATAAGATTTTTGCCCGTAAGATCAACAAAGCACCTGGAGTAACCATTAACCTAAGGTTGTGTTAATACACGCACGTTATTTTTTCATTAATTTTAAATGCTGAATTCCAAATCAAGAGTTTTTTAAAGTGTATTTCACCATACCTCATTAACATTTATTTTTGATTTTGCAGAAGATTCTAAGAATGCACAGTTGTTCCATTGTCTTGCTAGGTTTTGACCTTGTTCCTTTCCTACAACTCTTTCATCTTCCAAGTCACACTTATTACCAACCAGAATCATTGGAACCTAAAAATATAAAAAAAATTGTGAGGGTAAAAAAAAGTAAATAAGTATGCTATATAAATTCAAAACCAAAGAATTTTTTTTTTTAAATTAACATAATGTATTATTTGTATCAGGGGTACAGGTCTGTGATTCATCAGTCTTACACAATACATAGTACTCACCACAACACATACCCTCCCCAATGTCCATCACCCAGCCACCTCATCACTCCCACCCCCCTCCACTCCAGCAACCCTCAGTTTATTTCCTTAGATGAAGAGTCTCTTATAGCAAAACCAAAGAATTCTAAGAGTCAACCCTAAGGATTACTTTTTATGCCAGAGAAAAATACTGAATAATACGTAATAAAATTTACAGTTAATATGAAAGCCTTATTAACCTTGTTAAGAACCTTTCATGTGAAATTTTTAGAAAACAAGATATGATCTACTTATAAAAGAGGGGGAGAAAACCCTTAAAATTATGTCCCAACGGACTTATAACTAAATATAGTAAGCAAAACACAAAACCTTTTAAAAAATAAATTACAAAAGGATATTACTATGAAAAACCATAATATATTTCAAAATTTTAAAATGTTTTTCTAAGGGATGTGAATCAACTTCAAGTTTTCTGATTTACTGACATGCATTTATCAAATAATCATTCTCAATTTCATAACACAGAAAGGAGAAATCTGGAAAGCCCCTAAAGTAGAATTTTTAATTTCTCATATAGTCTATATTAAAAGCCAGAAGTAAAATCATCTTAACTTATCAAAAATTTAGACCACCTCAATCACGTGTTATCTATTTTACAAGGACACTATAGAGATAAATAATACTTATTCTGAAAAATTCCTATTAATCATTTAGACGCTGGCTTTCTGGAGATTTTTGGAAAAAGATCCAAATTAGGAGTATCAAGAACTCTGGTTTTTAGGAACAGATACAGAATTTTATATTCATACTTATTCAATGTAAGTGATAGAAGAAGAAAACTACTTATCAGAGACGGTAGAAAACAGACTTACTAATTGAGAAATGGTCACTGAGCTGTAAATATGTAAGAATCCCCCAAAGTTCTCCTGTTTCAGAAGTCTAGGAAATGGCAACATTTCCCACAGATGCCTCTGAACCCTCACAATATTTGCTTATAATTAAATTATATACATAATACAGTGGTTTTTAAAAGTGTGGTCCCCAGACCCCAGCAGCATCAACACCATCTGGAAACCTGTTAGAAATGTAAATTCTTGAGCCCTATTCTCGACCTACTGAATCAGAAACTCTGGGAGTGAGGCCTACCTGCTTTAACCAGATTTACAGGTAATGTTGATGCAAGATCAATTTTGAGAACCACCGCTATCTATATTACGATGAGGAATTAAAGTAATCCTTCTGAAGTTTCTTACAGGGATTAAACTCCGTTATGGTACACTGTAAGGGGCATGCAAATTAATGTTAGACTCTAATGTATTGGTTGGCCTCCTTTTAAAAGTATTATGATGTTCTTTTTCTGTCAGTTGTTTGAGATGTGTTCATATGTAGTTTTTGATTGTTAGAAAGGCTCTTAAATCTACCAGAAATATGGCCAGAACATCTATTAGTAACATCTGCCACCCACATCTTTCCTTCCTCCCCACCAAATGATTATTTAAAAATAGGAAGGCTATAAAGTTTATTTTACACAGGTTAAGGAGAGATGAAAGTTATTTCTCACTTTCCACATTATATATATTTGAAAATACGCATGAATGTTAAAGATGTATTTTTGCCTTTTAAGGAAAAAAGATTTTGAAACCTCCCTCCCCAAAACCCATTAACTTTAAATTGGATTTAAATTCAAATTATTAAATTGGTTATCACTACACTAAGAGTTTGAAATAAAATATATTTATTAGGAAGTCAGCTTACATCATCAGTGTCTTTAACTCGAAGAATCTGTTCTCTCAGGTCTTGTAAATCATTAAATGTGGACTGTGCTGTGATGGAATAAACTAATGCAAAGCCCTGTCCATTTTTCATGTATAAATCTCTCATTGCAGTAAATTGTTCCTACAGTAGAAAGAAAGGATCATTAAAAAACAATAAAGTTCTGACAGTTAATTTGACAATTTTTAAAGTCTATAATTAGAGCTCAATGAAGAATACATATTGTTATGTAACATTTCTTAAAATTATAGTCTGTGGCAAGATGCTATTTGAAAAACTGCTATTTCATGAAGTAAGTTTTTATTTAACAATAATAAACCAAAGCAGATTTATGTGCAATAAATATACTTAAGTGGGAAAGAAATATCCTTTCTCCAAAAGCTATTTAAAAGCTTTTTAATATATAATATATAGAGTACCAAAACTGAATCCCCAAGTTACTCACAGCAAGTTCACAATACTCTAGCTCTAAGGGGCCCACCAGCATGCTTACCTACATCTTGCCATTTCCTCACACTTTTCCTCCTTCACTAAACCGTGAGCCTTTACAAGTAAGAATACAGTCCATGACACATAACAGGTACTCAAATATATTAGATGAAGGGATACCATATATCCAGAATAAATCTTCCTTTCACCTTCAGATACCAACAAATCTAGTTGGTCTATAAATGCTTTTTTTTTTTTTTTTTTTTTAAGATTTTATTTATTTATTTGTCCGAGAGAGGGATAGACAGAGCAAGGGCACAAGCAGGGGGAACGGCAGGCAGAGGGAGAAGCAGGCTTCCTTCCTGCTAAGCAGGGAGCCCGATGTGGGGCTCGATCCCAGAACCCTGGGATGATGACCTGAGCCGAAGGCAGATGTTTAACCAACTGAACCACCCAGGCACCCTTCATTCAAACAAATTTCTATTTACTTCTTCAATAAATGACCCACTGCGATTACAAAGCGCGCGCACACACACACACAAAATAGAACTCGAGAGTAAGAAAAACAGCTGTAAGATTTAATGCAAGTAGTAACCTTTTAAATAAGCTTAACTAGTATTTGTCTATAGAGTACTAGCATTTACAAGGTTAATATTGCACAAATTGTGCATATACTTTGGTATTTGTTTTACATACCGTTCCTGCAGTATCCAAGATTTCAAGCATACACTGTTGTGCATCTACTTCAACTTGCTGGGGGAAAAATTAAAATACACCTTCATTTTTTAATGTGTAAAAGAATACCTTATATACAAAAACTAATATTTAAGTAGGGAGAGATTATTCTAACTGTACAACTAGTTTCATATAATACCAGAATAAAACAGGAGAAAAAACAGCTATATAATTGAGGTCCACTGAGCCCCAAATTATATTAGGTGCAAAAATCACGTCTTCTCAACATAAGGATACCTATAAGATCCAAGCTCAATGTGAATCACTCAGAACTTAATTCTGGGGAGGAAATGATTTCAAAATAGCTCAAAAATTTTTTAAAACCAGTACTAGTTCCAATAAGATCAGAAGTCATTTTGTCTATCTCAACACTGCCATACTTCATTTAGATATATCTTCATTTCTCTAGATAACTACATCCCCTTCACCATACTGGAACAACGTTTCTGGTAGCAAAGCAGCAGAAGACACACAGCAAATAAGTTATATATCCCTGTGACCCCTTTCCACCTAACATTTCCTAGGAAAAGAAGTTGTTTAGAATTAGATGCAGAAAGAAAAGAGTAATACTGCCTCACAGCTGAGGGGCAAGAAGAGAATTCCAGTTTCTTTGGTAGACTGTGGACACAAAGGAAAGAATAGAAACAGTATCTACGCAGCAATAGGGGTCAAACTGGTTGTTACATAAAAGTGTGGAGATAACTCTCCCCCTACTAAATTAAAAATGTCTGCATATTAAGTTTTATTGTCACATGTTGTGTTAGTGGACATAGAAGTAACTCTATTATGAGCAGTACACTTTCTCAAAGAGTTATTATGTAGAAAGTTAGGGAGACTTCTGTATTTCCATCTCTAGTTTAAAAAGAAGGGAGCCTGAGAGTATTCAGTCTTTGGTGGTGTTGGGGGTGGCGGGACAGAACTATCACTTGAAACAGATGGTCTAATTCTGAAGTTTGTGTCAAATTACAATTTCAGGGTCAGGATAAATTTAAAATTCTCTGAAGGGGGGGAGAGAATGAGAGAGAGAGAACACACAAGAGCAAGTGTTTTATGATTCTCATTAACTGGTAAGGACACAATGCCAGGAAATAATCAAGTGTGAATTTTTCCTAATTTTATAAATAAACTCTTGCTTCTTCATCCGACTTTATGAACAACATTCAGCAATTACAAAGCTAAAACTAAGAACTTATATTTATAGTAAAGTCAAAAGCAAAAGCGTTCTAGAGTAACACATACCTTTCTATAAGAATCTTCTATCGTAGGATCATATTTTTCAACAAAAATTCCTTGAACAAACTGTACAGTCTGGGAAAAAAAGCACACCATTTATACTTAAAACAACAAATCCAAATCTGTATGCTTTGAACTACTGATTTCACACAGCTAGTTATACCATTGATGAAAACATAACCACTACTATTTTTAATGTATGCATTTTGTGAGAAAATTAACTTAGAAAGCTTTTTAAAAACATTACTAATCACTATGCTCCCTATTAGGTAAATCTAACTTTAGAGCTCATATATTTAAATTTTTTAAAATTTATTTTATTTTTAGAGAGAGAAAGGATGGGGGGAGGGGCTTTGGGAGAGGGAGAGAGAATCTAAAGCAGGCTTCATGCCTGGTGTGGAGCGATCTGAAGAACCTGAGCCGAAATCAACAGTCCAAATGCTTATAAATTTAAGCAAATTTTAAAAATGTCTTCTATTTCAGTCATAACAGCTTAAATCTGAATTTTAATTAGAAAGAGGCTAGTTGTTTTGTGTACACAAGTACATACCCTCAAGACACCTCATCACTTTGGATATATACACAAATGAAAAAATTTTGCAGTTTAATCCAAACATCAAGTTCTGTGCTAGGTGGCCATTCTAAGTGACTGAGAGAGATGGTCAATCTGTTTTATAGTGGGGCTTTGTTAAACTGAACTACTCATCAAGTTATTTTCCCTAAGTTTCTCCCCTACCCCAGCCACTACCATCAAGCTGTCTTTTTTCTCACTATATTATTATTATTTTAAAAATATTTTATTTTTAAGTAATCTCTACACCCTACATGAGGCTCGAACTCACAACCACAAGATTAAGAGATGCATGCTCTTCCCACTGAGCCAGCCGGGTGCCCAATCGCTATACTATTCTTGATACAGAAAGCATGGCTGCTAAAATAATCTGAAAACTGGACAGTCAAAGGTAGTATTTGAAAAAGGTTTTTTATAAGCTTTATTTAATATCTTCCAACATAAAATATGTATTATAAGTCAAGTCACAATGAGAAAGACCAAAATTCATTCCTATCTGGCTCAGAAATACAGATGGACACACACACATTTATAAGCTCTCACTCTTTATGCTTAGCCCAAATTGTATTCAGGCATATCTCATGTTGGTCTGGAACCAATGTACCAGCGACAATATGATCTACACAGGTAAAACTAAAAGCTGACTAAAATTACAAGAAAAATATTATATTGCTTCTAAAATCACTGAGATTTCACTTTAACATATAGATGAAAACAAATAATCAAAACCTAAAACTCAACAGAAAAAGAACATGTGTTGCAGTGAATAGCTTAGGTACAGTGAGAATGACTTACCAGAGCAGATTTTCCAACGCCTCCTGAGCCAAGAACGACTAGCTTATACTCACGCATGGTGCAAACTTGTCAAAAGCTAGTACCTTATAAGGAAAAAAAAAAAAGAGAGAATTCTTAGGTAATATCTTTGTATTCATGTGCTTCTTCTATAAATTAGATATTCAAGCAAGTAGTTTAAAAATGATTACTCTTCCATACTAATATACGTATTCCATTAAGACTTACTAAAGGATGCGACTGGTAGGGCTCTTTATACCACATCAGAGGTAGAAAGAAACCACAGAGTTACAGACATGATTTTCAGTCCTATCCCAAATTCAAACAGGATAAAATATTTGCTCTATAAAGTAAAAACAAAAGGGGGGGGGCCTGAAAAACAGCATGAAGGGGTATTTTACTAGTTACAAGATGGCAGTAACAAACATGTTTAACTCCCTTTCCTGAGCCATCTGTAACCTTGAGTCACAAGTAGCTGAGTGCCTACTAAGTACAGGGATATATCCAATGAACAACAAAAAATTCCTGTCCTCACTGAGCAATATTCCAGTAAACATGGCTAAAACAAAGGTCTGCAAACAAATCCAGCCAATCACCTGTTTTTGTACATAAAGTTTTATTGAAATACAGCCATGTCCATTCATTTGTGTATTCTCTGTGGTTGCTGTCTTGCTGTAATAGCAGTTAAGTAGTTATAACATATATTTACTATCTGGCATTTACAGAAAAAATTTGCTGACCCCTGGGTAAATGAATTAGCAGAGGAAGCAGACCAAATATCTATTCCTGAAGTGGGGGGAGGTACAAAGAGCCTGAAAATGGTGAGGAATCAGAGACAGAACTGAAGAGTCCCAGACTGAAAAACTACGGTGTTCAGTAAGATGAAAGTGGAAATCAAAACAAAACCAAAAAGAAATAACCCATACCAAGGCTTATTATCATAAAATTTCAGTATACTAAAAATAGAGAAAGAAGACCCTAAAAGTTTCCAGGCTAGGGAAATAATTACAAAGCTCCTACATTCCTAGAAATAATTGGTCAGTGGCCATGGGACAAAAGCGGCCAGCAGAACAGGTTCTAAATCTTCTTTTTTTAAAAGATTTTATTTATTTATTTGACAGAGAGAGACACAGCGAGAGAGGGAACACAAGCAGGGGGAGTGGGAGAGGGAGAAGCAGGCCTCCCGCGGAGCAGGGAGCCCGATGCGGGGCTCGATCCCAGGACCCTGGGATCATGACTTGAGCCGAAGGCAGATGCTTAACAACTGAGCCACCCAGGCGCCCCAGGTTCTAAATCTTCTTAATCAAGAAATGACAGTTCTAAAGTTATAGTAACAACTACCAGGTTTAAATGCATTTAATCAATCAATAGCCATTTGCTTCAATGAATGAATATGCTTCTGCAAACTAGCCATTATCAATAGCCCCTTACTTATGAAAGTTGGTCAATCAAGAATGGACTCCATTTGGCATTATTTGTGTTAAATCTCTTTATGTATTTTTCCTTCCAAGCTAGTCTTAGAAAAACCTCTCTATGCCAGTCCTTTATTTCTCTTTAGGATACCCTGTCTATTACCATGGATTCCTTTCAAAACTTTCTCCATTTCTGACTTTTGATGTGTAGACTATTTAACATAGTCTCTTCTCCTGAATGGGAGAAAAATCGCCCAAAAAACCCAACCAACCAAATTAGCTGCTAACTTCCCCACTTACTATGTTTTATTTCTATTGAACCCATCATTTCCACAGACTTCTCCCCAGTTCTTGAATACTGTCTCCTTAATTTTTGTGATCTGCATGGTTCTTTTTTTTTTTTTAAAGATTTTATTTTTTAGAGAGCGAGCGAGCGAGAAACAGCATGAGAGGGGAGAGGGTCAGAGGGAGAAGCAGGCTCCTTGCTGAGCCGGGAGTCCAATGTGGGACTCCATCCCAGGACCCTGGGATCATGACCTGAGCCGAAGGCAGACGCTCAACCATCTGAGCCACCCAGGTGCCCTGATCTGCATGGTTCTTATCAGATTATAATTTTACGAAAGAGGATACGAAATAAAAGTTGAATTAACGTTTAGCTTTAAGAATATTCCACACAGTATGGTAGTATTCACACAAATTTGGAATAAAGAAATCACTCTTGGGGCGCGTGGTCAGCTGGTTAAGCACCTGACTTTTGATTTCGCCTCAGGTCAGGATCTCAGGGTTCCATGCTAGGCATGGAGCCTGCTTAAGATCCTCTCTCTTCCTTGGTCTCTCTCCCCACCCTCCCCCTACCCCCTTCTCTCAAAAAAAAAAAAAAAAAAAAAAGGGAAATAAACCACTCTTGGTAAAAATTTAACTGAAGTCAGGTTTCTTTATTTCTTTTTCTTTTTTTTTTTTAAGATTTTATTTTGTGCGCGCATGTGAGAGAGAGAGAGAGAGAGAGAGAGAGAGGGGGGCAGAGAGCACGACTATGGGGAGGGGCAGAGGGAAAAGCAGACTCCCTGCTGAGCAGGGAGCCTGATGCAGGACTTGATCCCAGGACTCTGGGATCATGACCTGAGCCAAAGGCAGACACTTAGCTGTCTGAGCCACCCAGGCACCCCAGGTTTATTTCTTTTAATGTAAAAAATCAATTAAAAACAGGATTACTTAGGTGACAATTCTACTACCAGTCCCATGCAGACATTACCCAAACACATAGATTTATACTGATCTGAGAAATATTTTTTAAAAATTGAGGGTTCTAATGAAAGATGTCTTCAAGTTTGTGTTTCTGAACCCATCTAGAGGAAATATGGTAAAACTTTGGGGATAAGAATTTCCTAAACATCCCAAATACTTCAGTAACAGTAAACCAAATACTTTGACACAAATAAAATTAGACTCATCTCCCTGCATTCTTTTATCCTTTATGTAGCTGGGCTCTGCCAATTTTTGTTAACTTGTCACTGTTTCTTTCTCTCTAAAAAAAATTAAAAAAAAAAAAAGGATTCACTTCAATGAACACACATCAAAATGGCAACTAAACAACTGCCTTGCTTGAAATGAAAGTGTTTCTACAGTTGACATTAACTCACTTAACTTGTCTCTGAACTCTGGAAATTCCTTCAACCCTGTAATACTAGAAGTCTGGTCTGCTCAGGGGTGGCAGTATCTGACCAGGATTATCTTTTCCTTTAGTAATCAATAACTTCAGCTTTGTACTTTTTTGTTTCAGATACTGAATGGTGCCTTTCACTCTTTGATATTTTGACCTAAGACCCTCACTTAACATCATTCCAAATGATGCCCTAGACAGACAAAAGTACTGAAGGGGATGCTTGTGTCTAATCTGTTCAGTGAATTTGCTATCAGATGAGTCAGTCTCAACAATGATGGAAGCTCCAACTGGCTCCTTGAGCTCACATTGCCAAATTTATTTTGTTATCCTAGGATTTGTACCAAGTACGTCTTGGTATAAGGCAATTAAGCCTTTTAGATATGGCTTGGAGGTGTACTATTTGGTAAACATTTTTGCCATTAGTTTAATTCTTCAGCTATTGTTTTGCTTTTGTTCATCTACTTGTGTAAAAATTTGTCATGTATTTTGTTTTGTCCTGGACTGTCTTGTTTCCATTCACTCAATAAGGGAGTGCTCCATTTGGAATGGATGGAGGCACAGGCCCCTACAAGCCTCCAATCTAATTCAAGCTGGTTCCAGGAACTACACGTTGAAGATGAGTAAAACTGGTGGCCTCTTCATGCAGAGGGGAGTGACTGGTCAAATGTCACCTTGGGTCACTTATAAGCTTCCTGACAGCATACTGTATCGTCAATATCTATGGGGCTGTTGATAATGTGGGGCCTTCCTAACCTCTGCTTGGTCAGGGAACCTGAGAATCTGTTTGTAAGGACACACTTGTTAAAAAAAAATTTTTTTAAAGCACGCTTAAATCATTTTTATTTAGGAATAATTTGTATCAGTGAAATAAGCAGATCTTAAATATTACAGTAAAATGAATTGACATATACGAACACCTTCACAACCACAGAGCCCTCATTAAGACTTTTTTTTTCCCCTAAAGATTTCATTTATTTATTTGACAGAGAGAGACACAGCGAGAGAGGGAACACAAAAGCAGGGGGAGTGGGAGAGAGAGAAGCAGGCTTCCCGCGGAGCAGGGAGCCCAATGCGGGGTTTGATCCCAGGACCCTGGGATCATGACCTGAGCCGAAGGCAGATGCTTAATGACTGAGCCACCCAGGCGCCCCAGGATTTTTTTTAGAAGATTTTATTTTTAAGTAGTCTCTACACCCAACGCAGGGCTCGAACTCACAACTCCGAGATCAAGAGTCCCACGTTCTACTGCCTAAGCCAGCCAGAAAGTTCCCAATGTGCCTCTTCCCAGTTAATTAACCTGATACCCCTTTTCTTGACTCTAGTGGCTGCTTTGTCAAAGCCACAACCTTCTCTAGGAAGAACTGTGTTTGTTTCTTTTTTATAAACTCCCAATATAATCTTGACTTTTTTACTTACACTGACAAATGACAAAAACTGTGATTTTGACAAGTGTCAATGACTTAACAACCGGACTTATGACCAACTTTTGAAATGTCAAAATTAATACCTTAAGAGGAACTGCAACTACAGAAAAAATTATGAGACAAAGTAACATTCAATAGTCAACTTCTTTAATTGGTATTCTGGGGCCTCAAAATAAAATGACTAATATAGTCCTTCTTTACTTCCCCCTGCTCCAACCTCTGGAAGCCTACTCTCTTTGAATCATTCTGTCTCTTATACTGCCCACACAATCCTATTCCTTTTGTTCCTTCCCTTTACCTCTGAAATGAACTACTTTTCTTGAAGGTTTCTCAGCAAAGGAACAATTATACTAGCCTTTTTAAATGCTAGAGTAAAAGGCAGAACTATAAAAACTGAGTTTAAACATGAGTCTAGATTTAGTTGAATTTACAGTTAAGGGTTTTTTTAAATATCAGGGAGACTGACAGAAATTTCAGAATTTCAACTTAATCACTAATTACTTGATTTCCTCTTTATAAAGAAAAATGGTTAAAAGCAGACTAGGAAAGACCAGATTCAAACAGCCCAGCATATTTTAAAAATTGGCCTTGAGAGAATAAGAACCTATTTAGGAAATACACTATTTTAGAAGTCTTTCTTAGAGGTAGATTGGTCAAGATTTAAAATTGTAAACAAAATAAAAATGACTTGATATGAAACAAAATAAAAATTGTCAGGAAACTGTTAAATATATTTTGTGGTAGACCCAACAGCTGAGGTAAAGGAAGACAAGTTCGTTCTTTCTGTTAACTGGGCTCAGACCTGAATGGGAAACTTAAAAAATTAGCAATTTAGAAATCTACAACGGCTAAGATTTTTCAAAGACCCTTACAAAGTGAAAAAGCTAGGAAGAAAAACTAAAACAAACTCCTTGTTTTCTAAGAAATGGGATCCTATGGATGAGGACACTTACATAATGCAGGAAGAGCCACATGAAGGAGCAATGTTCCATATTTACTAAGAAAGAGAAGTACACTGATTCAAAATCTGTCCCATAATGCTGCTCCAAGGAAAACTTGAGCACCCAACAATTTCTACCCTTTCTCCACTGGAGGCAGAAGTGGACTGACTACATAGAGCCACAAGGAAATTTTGTTGGGTGATGGAAGTGTTCTAACACTGGTTGTAGTGGTGATGCACAACTGTATAAAGTTACTAAAATCCCCAAACGAGGGGCGCCTGGGTGGCTCAGTCGCTGAGCGTCTGCCTTCGGTTCGGGTCATGATCCCGGGGTCCTGGGATCGAGCCCCACATCGGGCTGGCTCCCTGCTCGGCGGGAGGCCTGCTTCTCCCTCTCCCACCCCCTCTGCTTGTGTTCCCTCTCTCGCTGTGTCTCTGCCAAATAAATAAATAAAATCTTAAAAAAAAAAAATCCCCAAACCGAAGCAATGACACAGCTGACTGAATTAACATAAAAATTGCCATTTAAAAATATTGACTATAAAAAGTAAATATTTATGGAATTTCATTTCTTAATGAGATGGTTGAGATCTGCTTCCCCACTGCTTCATTTATCCATAGTGAATATTACCTGTTGCTAGAATCAGAATCAGGTTCATCCACATTACTGCTTCTATCAGTAATCTGTTCCTTTTTTTGTTATGATAAAAAAAAAAATCCATTGTATGGATACATGAAATTTTCTTGACCCATTCATCAGGTGATGAACATTTGGATTATTTCCGGCTTGTGGATATTGTAAATAATACTTATTGGGGTACCTGGGTGGTTTGGTCAGTTGAGCATCTGACTCTTGATTTCAGTTCAGGTCAGGGGGAGGGCGGAGGAAGGTGGTCCTGAGACTGAGCCCTGTGTTGGGCCCCATGCTCAGTGGGAGTCTGCTTGGGATTCTCTCTCTCTCCCTTCCCCTCAGTCCCTCCCCTGCCTAAAATAAATAAATCTGTAAAAAAAAAAAAAAGCTTGTCTATTTGTTTTAATTTTAGTAATTCAACCAAGAATTTTTATTACAGATTAAAATTTACATAAATACTACATAAAAAACTGAAATTTTAAATTCTGAAGTAAAGAAATATGATAAAGTTGTTAGTAAATTTTCAAATCTAAAAACAGTGACAAAACACATGTAACTTGCCAATAAGCTTTGTAATAAGCAATACTGGTAAAGAAATGCAACTGAGCAAAGTCATTACCTCTCATTAATTTTTACTAATATTTCCTTACATGTACTAAACAACTAAAACATTTGTATCTAAATCCTGATAAATACCAAGGCCAGGGGTACTTTTTTCCTTAAAAAAAAAAAAATAGCAGTATGCTAGCCAAGATTTGAACTAATATCTACTTTTCAAATAGGTGCTTTTTTCTACTACACCAGCTTTGAAAAATTGTTTACAGATTCTAAGATTGAAATAATGGATTTCATTGTGAATGCCAGTGACTGACTGGGAATGGCCATTATTTGTTTTTTAAAAGGATTGTGTGGTTGCATCTAGTTTTAGCAGAAAAGGCAACCCTGTTCAAAAAGTAATGTCTGTCATTAGCTTTTTGGTGGTGAGGAGGGAAAAGGTGTTGGCATCTGTGTATTTGTGAGCTGTGGGCAGGACCTTCCTGTTCAAGTGCTCTTAACTTAATGCCCAAGAATGAGCACCTGAGAATCTGAATTTCTAAAATTTCATGCACAATTTTGATAGGGTGAGTTACATCAGAATTTCAAAGGGATTTGTGCTATTGTTTGAGACACTGAGAATAACTGTTCTCTTTCAAAGAATCCCAAAGAAGGACAATTCTGACAGCACAGCATAGTGGTTCACAGCACCTAAGTTTCAAATCTTAGCTTTGTATAACTGGGCAAGTCATGAAACCTTTCAAAGCTTCACTTTTTTTATAGGGAAAATGGAAATAGTAATATCTACATGATAAAGTTGTGAAGCAGATACACAAGAAAGTAAACTCCAAAAAAATAGGGAGTTTTGTTTGTTTTATTCATTGCTATATCCCCAGAACCTGAAACAGTGCCTGGGGTACATAGTACGTGCTCAATAAATTAAGGAATGAAATGTAGTAATTTTCCTTAAGAGTCATTGGTCCCTTGCACATAGTAACTATCAAAAGAAGACAGCTTTTTAAATAACAGCAGCAGTGATCTGAGCTACTGCTCAAGTTGCCACAACTGAGAATCATTGCTCTACCCTTTTACCTACTAGCTCAATAAAACATATAAGAATACAAGTCAGGGACTGCAGTCCAGCTTTTGTCTGATTGAGAAAGTTTCTTCTAGGTAGGCAAAGAGATATAATGTATAGGTTAAAACTATTTTCCAACCATATTTAGTCCTCCTGTCACTACAACCAGTTTGGAGTATGTTAAGATCAACTGAACTATATTATAATTCTTTAGCTGTAGACTCTAAGGCTTATTACCATATTCTACTAAATCTAAGAGGCACTTAAAAAATACATTTTAGGGGTGCCTGGGTGGCTCAGTTGGTTAAGCGTGTGCCTTCGGCTCAGGTCATGATTCCTGGGTCCTGTGATCAAGCCCTGCACCAGGCTCCCTGCTGTGTGGGGAGCCTGCTTCTCCCTCTTCCTCTGCAGCTCCCCCTGCTTGTGTGCTTCTCTGTCAAATAAATAAATAAAATCTTAAAAAAAACCACAACATTTTAACATCTCTACAACTGTAATGTTACAACCTCCCAGGTTATTACAAAAGCAAAAAGCTAAGTACATGTCAGTATTCTGAATCATTTTAAAAATGTAGTTCAGGGAGAAAGAATGGGAAATAATCCTCTTGCAAGTCTTTAAAAAACAGATTACTACACAAAAAATTCTCTAATATTGGTGTTATCTCTGACCCTTAATATTAACTACACAAGTCAATGGACTCTACTGTACCTCAAGTTTGGCAGACTGTAATTTTGACAGCCTAGGGAGAATCCCCATATACTTTAGGAACAGTGAGAAAAATCTTGAGATTGTAATATAAAATGAATTTTAATTCCCTTGAATGTGTAAAACAGATATGTGATAATGTGGGGGATCATTTTTCTTCTACTTTTATGTTTTTTTCTGAGAGTTTTATTACTAATAAACAACTTATAAAATATACAAATGAAAATTAAAAACTGAAAGTAAGAGGAGTTGTAGAGTTGTCTTGTAATTACCCCATGTTATTATCATTTAAGAATGTTGATAATCATTGGCATTTTTAAAAAGTGGTCATTAGAAACTCAAAAACACCAAGTTTAGCCAGTCATTCAACTCACAATGAATAGTAATTATAATATTGATGCTGGCAGAGAGAAGTATCTTTCAGATAAACAATATACTGTTGGTGAAAGTGCATGTTAAAGAAAACAAACAGGCAAGCTTAAAAGAAGAAACAATTAAAATTCTTTTAATCCTATTTTTAAACCTTAATAACTAGTATGCTTGTTCTTGAAAAGGGCTGAGGTATTTATTGAAAATTACAAAATTAAACATATTGTTTTAAATGCTTTACAGAAGAATCATCTTTAAGTGCTTTACAGAAGAATTATCAACATAAATACTGACAATATTTACTCTAACAATGTAAATACTGAAATTTTAAACACTTTCCTCTCTATTGTCAAAGCAAAATTTATCTTTATATTAATTAGCATGCCAAAAAGTCTACCTAGAAAGAAAAGATAAGTAGGGTGGCAAAGGATTTAAGTTCTAAGTACTTTAACTAGTGTGCCACAATCAAAGGACTGTATTCTGAAAAGCTTGCTGGTTTATCTTCTCGTACTTCAGGAGAAAATAAAGATTAAGACACACAAAAAAGTGGGGCGCCTGGGTGACTCAGTCGTTAAGCGTCTGCCTTCAGCTCAGGCCATGATCCCAGGGTCCTGGGCCCCGCATCAGGCTCCCTGCTCAGCGGGAGGCCTGCTTCTCCCTCTCCCACTCCCCCTACTTGTGTTCCCCCCCTGTCTCTCTGTCAAATAAATAAATAAAATCTTAAAAGATACAAAGTAAAATTAGGGCACTTGATATTAGAAATTATTAAGAGTTCTGATAACTAGGTGTTACTGCCACTTGGAAGAAATGGGAAGTACAATTTAAAGCATTTCATAATCAACTAAAAAAAAAATCGACATTGAAGGCAATTTTAACAACCTTCAGGAAGTTAAGAACAACACCATGAGAAAATGTTAAATGAAAATGTCATCAGCAATGGGAATGTCTTGGTTAAACACTGCCAAAAATTATGGTGCTATAGGTCCACTGTGAAACATTCTAGTTTGAATTTCTAATACAGGTGATGGGATTTGGTTGGTTTACGTATGTTCTTTTTTTGTGGTATTTCTTGTAAGTAATGGCATTTATTTGTAAAAATTAGGTGCACTCTGGAAATCAAAAGCAAAGTTAAGAATTGCTAATTAAAAATAATATGCCTAAATTAATCTACATTTGAACTGAATCTATTAAGTCGCCTATTATATTAAGTCATTAATTAATGAGGGACTCTCAGATCCTCATTTTCTTCAGGTAGTTAAACAGGTAAGAATGTAGTATATATGCAAAATGAGTTTAGTGGTGTTACCAATAATGCCACTTCTCACTTATCCTTCTTCATTAGCAAGAAAATGTAACTTCTACAATAAGCAGGCACTTACACAATTATAAATATGAAGCACAATTCACATTACTTCTCCAACAATCTAAGATTATAGATGAAGAAAACCAATTAAATTGCTTTAATAAATGAGTAAGAAATACTTGGGGGCGGTAAAAGTTACATTAAAAATTGGGGGGTGTAATTTTGGGAATTATATATTTACATGTAAAGATTCCTAATTTTAATTTCTTTTATAGAGCTCCTAAAATTTGTATGACTTATAACCAACTCCCAATCAATGAAAGTAACTGATAGGTCTTAGACTTTGCTGTATTTCTTACAAAAACACTTGGGTACCCTATTCACTAAATTAAAAGGCTATTTTATTATTACCTTCTACAGCTTCCTCCATTTACTCTACAGACCGAATTTTGCTTGCATTTTTTTTTTCCAGTCAATTTAAGAAGTTTATTTCTAGTCTCAAAGAAAATCATAGCAAAGACATGGAAGGACAAGAAAACAAAATCTCCTAGGGCTCTTTCCCAAGTCAGATTCATGGGGCTGCTTCATAATTGCTTGAAAAGAAAGTTGAGGAAACAGATGCAATCACAGTCTACCTGAAGTTCAGTAAATATATCCAAGATAGTACTTTGTCAATCAGAAATGAACTGGAATTTTCACAAAAATACAAAACAAAAATGGATGCTATAATGATTCTGAGAAAATTCTGAAGAGACTTACAAGTCAGAGAAAATAAAAATTCAGTAAAATTTTAGTCTAAATGTCTTCACTATATAAAAATACATATCAAAAAGCAAATAAGTGACTCGATTATCTACCACTCTATATTACATATATTTTTCATTAATAAGACCTAAGACAGACCCAACTTCAAATATTACTGACCCTAATTATGAACCGTAAGAGTAATTCCAAAAATCACTGGGGAAATTAAAAAAAGCATAAAAAAATGATAGATGTATTTAAAAAAAAACCTCATATACATATATAGTTTTATATATATGTATTTTTAAACTATATATATAGTTATAGTTTTTAACATCCATTCATCTGTTGATCTGACACTTGGGCTGCTTCTATAGTTCAGCTATTGTAAATAATGCTGCAGTAAGCATAAGAGTGCATAGGTCCCTTCCAATTATTGTTTCTGTATTTTTTGTGAAGGAGATTAAGAGTACACTTATCCTGATGAGCACTAATATACAGAACTGCTGAATCACTATATTGTATACCTGAAACTAATTTAACACTCTTAACTACGTTGTAATTAAAAAAACCAACAACTCTTAGCTTTTACTTGGTGTTAACATTTACTGAAGACCACTCTAGTCCAAGAGTTGTGCTAGTACCTGAAGATTAAAAAAGAAAATCTAAGGGGCACCTGGGTGGCCCAGTTGTTAAGCGTCAGCCTTCGGCTCAGGTCTTGATCCCAGAGTCCTGGGATCGAGCCCTGCATCAGGCTCCCTGCTCCGCAGGAAGCCTGCTTCTCCCTGTGCCACTCCCCCTGCTTGTGTTCCTGCTCTTGCTGTGTCTCAGATCTCTGTCAAATAAATAAATAAAATCTTAAAAAAAAAAAATCTAAGAAATAACTTATACCAAGATTACTATAACATTCAATACTCAACATCAATATATAATGAGTGCCTACAACATATTAGGTAGTGCTCTACCCAATGGGAATGAAGCAGTGAACAAAAGACTCTGTCCTCAGAATTTATAATGGGGTGTGGAGAGACACAAATAAATCAATATGAAACAAGTCAGAAGTATACAGGTGACCCTTGAACAACAAAGGTTTGAGATACATGGGTCCACTTATATGCAGATTAAAAAAAATACAGTACAGTACTATAAATGTGTTTTCTCTTAGGATTTTCTAAAAACATTTTCCTCTGATTTTGTTCTAATAATACAGTACACAACATATATGACATATATATGTTAATCAGCTGTTTATGTTATCAGTAAGGCTTCCAGCCAACAGTAAGCCATTAGTATAGTTTTGGGGGAGTAAAAAGTTATATTGGATTTGACCCTTAATCCCCAAGCTGTTCAGGAATCAACTGTACAGCTAGCTCAGTACCCCAAGAGCCCTTTGACTAGATTAATTTTGTGTTTTCAACAAAAGTTTCTACCATTTGGCTTTATTCTGTTTATTATTTTCAAATCAACATCTCTAGTAGGGTAATATGCCAATTAATTTGTAGCTAAAGTTAAATTTGGATTTGGGAAAGTTCATAGAGATCTGTCTAGAATCCACTGGAAAGCTCACGGCTACAATGCCCCTTCTTTGCTAACAGGGGCAAAAATGGGATTTCTGGAGCAATCTAAATGTAGTTGGTCTTATGAGGTACCATTATTCAATATGCACAAAATGCTCCTCAGTGATTTCCTTTGCCAGCTCTATACAGAACGACATTCATGATCCCCTCTCCCACACCACCCCCTCCACTGTTATATAGCAAGAATACTACACAGATTAGGATAGACTGTTCCTGACTAGCAAATACTCAGAATGCAATTCTTAGGAGGGTGGTGTCAAGAAAGATTTCTGAAGTATTCTTGAACTGTCTCAGACCACAGTGATAGTTCCTCTTTCTGAAAACCCACACCAAATACTTCAGCACTTGATTATATACGATCTTGTATTGTTTTCTAAGGGGAGACAACAAATTGTAGAAAGGAACATTATCTTAAGATTTAAGAAGCTTAGCTCTATTTAAAAAGTTATACAATGTGAGATAAACCACTTTATTCTCAATTTCCAGTTTCCTTATTTGGAAAATGAAGGAATAGGGAAGGGGGACGTACTGAACACAGAGTTGCCTTAGATCAGCCAGGTAGGCATGTAAAATGTCTGAAGCTGGAAGGTGTTAATGGCCAAGGGGAATGAATGCTTATACAGCTAAAGTCATTCAAATTCTTAAAAATGTGAATATTGTGAAAACCAATAAAATCTATTTAAGGTATGGAGATTTGGACTCTGAGTCACTATTTTCTACTTCTGGACTAAATAATCTCTAAGGTCCCTTTCAATTCCTAAATGTATTGTTACATATACCAGGGTTTTGAAGACTTTTATGTGGACAGAACTTTTAAAAGTATCTTAATGTTATATTCCCTCTTCTTAATTATTGTAAAAAAAAAAAAAAAAGATATAATTCTATGTTGGTACTAACATTTAATGATAATGTAAATATTCTTTTCCTAACTTCATAATGGTAGTTTGGTATTAAAGACATTTTAGAATTATCTTTCAAATATAATACAGACACTAACTAAAGGAGCTGAAAACAATATAGGACAACCTACACATTCATAGCTGCTCTCAACTGGGAAAATCCATTGATCCTAATGGGCACTCAACCAAGGCAAGATGTAAAGGCTTTCCATATTTTCTTCTTAGTTCTGGCATGCTAGTCCCACATGCTTTGTGCAAGAAAGGTTTTCTTTTGAACTAATTTAAGATTTGGGTATGGACACAAGGTCCTCTCTTGCCCAGGGTGGTAAAACATGGAATCTGGAAATAAGGGAACCCTAGAATTGACTACCTATGTAATTTACCAGAGGGTAGTCACTTATTCTCGGCTTGTGTCTTAGTGTGTAAGATACAGACAATGCTAATACCAATTTCACAGACTTAATGGGCAGATTAAATAAGAACGTATATTGTCTATAAAAATTTTAAGTGTTAGTTATTACCATCATCAACTAGATGTACAGTAGCCCCTTATTTTGTCCCCAATTTGGTCTAGAAATATTTGTTGAATCAAGCAATGACTAAAGACTAATAATTCAGTTCTAGCAAAGGAAAGAACTATTTAGATCTTTAAAGACCACAAACAAGTTACCTTTTGTATGTAAGTTGCTATTTGAGTTCACATCAATTACTGACAGATGTCAAGAATCCCAGCTGAAAATGAACTATACAAATCTTGAAAAAAAATTAGTTCTTATACTTGCCCTGTAGGAATGCAATTCCAGTAGAAAAGAAAATGCTCTGAAGCAGGAAAAGTATTAAAAACAGCAATTTTTGGGTTCCAGACACCTCTCAACCTCATAATCTGATTTATTCTTTAAATCAATCTCATTAGTAAATGTAAAAAGGCTGTAAGAATCAAATCCTTGAAACGTGGTAAGTGATATTCAAAAAGCATAATTCCTTTCCATCAGAATATGTCATAGGGTTTCCAAATAGCTATAGTCAAATCAGAAATTTTCCAAAACTATGGTAACTCAAGCAGTTCTATCCTCAAGTTATTTTGCTACAACACCCACCCCCAACCATCCATTTTTGAAATTCTGTGATCTTAAATTATAAATAAAGGACTAAGTAAAAAACTTAACTACTGGTTCCTGAAGTCAAGTAACATTACTTCTCCACTGAACACTTTCTGGAAGAGATGATATTTGATTTCTCCTTTCCGCCTCCAACTCCCAAAGTAGTATTTTAGCAGCTGAAGAGGATTACTGTGTTCTCTTTGCCCTCCTAAATAAAATTAACTAATTAAAATGTCAGGAGAACCTGGAACTAATCTGTTGGACACAATGATAGAATTCAAAACTTCTGAGCAGATTTAAAAATTATTTTTGAGGTCTGAACATTACCTCTCATACTCTCTTTTAAAAATAAACTACAAAATAAACAAAAAGCTGTTAAAATGAACATTACTTATCATATTTACTTTGAGTTTGTCTCTCATAATGAAGACAAACGGGAAATGCTTCCAATCTTATATTCTGCTGAGAAAGGTTTTATTTGTGAACTAAATTTCTAAATCTAGTCAAGTGTACAATTTGTAGACTATCAAACTGTTCGTAGCATTTTCTCTGACTGTATTTATAATACCTCAAATAGGAAAAAATTCTTCCCTTGACCTTTTCATGGATTAATATTGCCAGTAAATAAAGCTTATTCCAACATATACTATGACATGCAAGTTAAGGTCATGTTTTCTAGTTTTATTACTGGAGTTATTACCTTTCAGTTTAGTACTTGATCATGTCTCTGAGAAATTATAGTACAACAGTTTATCAGTAATATGACAAATGCGGAAGAACCTGTTTCTTAGATTTCTCAGCCAAATCAAGGGATAAGCTGGTAGCTAAGTGACAGAAAAATGGAAAGTCCAACATGTTTTGAAAACAAGCAAGAAGAAATAATGTGGGCTAAAAATGACCTATTAGTTTCTACTGATCCCTCTAAATAGATCAGATTTATGTGGAACTCTCCCCTGCTCCCAAGAGTTCTTTGGACATGACCTAAGAATTAACCTGTCGGTTTTTTTTTTTTTCTTCTTGTCAGATCTAGCAGTAATTCTATAGGTGTACATAGTGACTCAAAGATCTGCTGTGTCTTCCAAACATAATTTAGGTAAATATGGATGGGAGTATGGAGATTAACCTTACTATTTGCTATATATTATAAAATCTGACACATACACACGCCTTATTTAACTGTATTTTAAACTGAAAAAATGATAGGAAAATATAAGAGTTAAGAGCACAGGCTTTAATGTGATTTCCTAGAATGCCAGTTCTAACTATTAGCTAAGTGACCCTGGTATGCTATTTAACCTCTCTGTGCCTCATTTCCTCATCTGACAATGGGAGTTAACAGTATCTACTTAAAGTTTTTAAGATTCAAATAAAATAACTTATCCCACGCAAAATGTTTAACAAAATGCGTAACACACAGTAAGCAGTATTACTTGCTATTTTAAAATCCCATCTATTTACAGTGCTCAACTTGAAGCACCTACAGTACCTCAAAAGTATAGTATACTACAGGAACCTGTATACCTGGGGGAACCGTCATTGACACTTCTATCTTCTCCAGTCCATTACCAAGTCTGATGCATTCTACCTTGGCATCTCCAGAATCAACTGCACTCTCTCCACTTCACTGCCTTATAAGGGCCCTCATTATTTCCCAAAGAGGGAAAAGGGGGGTGAGATACAGGAGGCAAATATGAAGGAAAACATTAATTTGTCATCCACTTGAATTTCAATGACCAGATAAGAGAGTTTTAACTATGAAGACAAAGAGGTAGAAATTTGAGAAAAAATCAATGACAACTATATTTTAGTGGCCTTCATACCCCAGAAAATCTGTTAGTTTAGAACATTAAAATGTAGTGTTTGCACTGTGTTCCCTCACAGTCAAGAATGGTCTACAGAACAAAGTGCTATGTGTACATATAAAAGAATTCTCTGCCTAAAAGGATATGTCAAGCAAGGCTTCACTAAATGGATATTTAAACCAGACCAATGGATATTTTAAAGAAATAGGGGAGTTCACTGTGAAATAGGAGTGCATGGGGACAGAGGGAAGAATAAATGGAAGAGGTATGGGACCCTCTTAGCTTAAGAGTTTGATCTGTATTCTACAAGAAACTGAGAGAATTTGCAAGTTGGGAAATGATATGAACATATCTGTGCTTCAGAAAGATCACAGAAACTAAGTACTCTTTTTCCGAATTCTGGGAATTCGGTAAGAGGTTACCACAGCTGAGAGATGGTGACCTAGGTTAGGGCCATGACAGAAGGAATCAAGAAAACACTGTGACTGACTAGATGGGTAAGGAAAGAAAAATAGGATGCAGCATGATCAAACATGGATAGTGAGACCATTAAATCAGACTGGGAGCTTAAGAGGAACAGACTTGATTCAGGAAGTATCTTTTATCTTTTGCAATAGGTCTTAAAGACAGCAGAGTAAAAACTGACAACAGTATGGACATGGTAGTAGCATCTCTTATTCCTTTTTTTTTTTTTTAAGATTTTATTTATTTATTTGACAGAGAGAGACACAGCGCAAGAGAGAACATAAGCAGGGGGAGTGGGAGAGGGAAAAGTAGGCCTCCCGCAGAGCAGGGAGGCCGATGCGGGGCTCGATCCCAGGACCCTGGGATCATGACCTGAGCCAAAGGCAGATGCTTAACGACTGAGCCACCCAGGCGCCCCGCATCTCTTATTCCTAAAGAGATCAGAAAGATGCTCACTGCCTGTATTCAAAAGGCTTCGGGCATAAAACAGAACACTGATTTGTTTATAGCAAGATTATAAATGTACCACGTGCAATTTGTTCCACTCAATATTCCTGGGTTATTAATTTGAAATATGTAATTTATTTAGATGATTACAAATCTCAATTTTAAGGTTTATAGTTTTAGTCATTAAGGCTTCATCAAATGAACTTTGATGGAGTCTTTTGCCAATTTATGAGAAACAGAAATATGAACAGAAAAGATTAATAGTGTACAAAACCAAAAACCTTTCTAGGCTTAATGAGTATCTCAGGGCAAAATATTC
This sequence comes from Mirounga leonina, assembly GCF_011800145.1. Classification (NCBI taxonomy): domain Eukaryota; kingdom Metazoa; phylum Chordata; class Mammalia; order Carnivora; family Phocidae; genus Mirounga; species Mirounga leonina. The sequence continues at coordinate 12,193,805 of NW_023270314.1, forward strand.
AGTGATTAACTTGTGTTGTACAATAAACCATAATATATAAAAATCATTTGCCCACAAAGTGCCACACTGTGTCTTTAGACTTGCTCCCCTTTCCTCTTTATGGGAAGCCTTTTGTAAACAGGCCAGTGACGATCTTTTATCTTATTTTCTCATTTCTTTAGGAATAATCAAGTAACTACTGCTATGTGACACCACTGCCAGTGTTTACTTCACATTCTTTCCTTAAGATCTAGTCTAAAAGATTTATCTACTAAAAATCAACTAGAACTACTGTAAGCAAAATACAGATTTGCTCCTTCTTTTGTGAAAAGAACACCATTCTTTTTCAACTTCAACGTAAATTTTTCCATGTTCTTGCCTTCTCAAGTCTTTTCATAACCCAAATCTGATCTTTACATTTCTATATAGGAATATAATGTTGGATACAAGGCACAAGTAATTTCTCTACAACAATGTGGCCCAAGATATAAGCTGGCAAGTCTCATAGGCTGGCAAAAAGAACCATAAAAAGCTAAAATAACATCAAAGGATTCTATTCACATTCTTAAAACAAGAAAAATAACGAGGATAGCAACCAAGCAAACCATTCCAGAAGAGCCTATTTTAGCCAAAGATTAATCAAATTAAGGATGCTATTATTATTCCACATAGCCCCAAGAGGTACAGTTAAAATTAAAAAAAAAAATTAATCATTACAAAATGGGAGGGAACTTGAAACAAAACAAAACAAAAAAACGAGGAGGGGGAAGAGGGAAGGAACCGGGTCATTAATGTCCTTTTTGGTATAAAGTATCAATATTTTTAATGGCTCTTTTCCAACAATACCACAGGCACAGTGTATGTCCTAGAATAGTTAAGCCACTATTGCCTAAGTGCTGATAAAACTTAAAAGGATTTTTAGTAACTTGAAGTTATACACCTGCTCTTAGAGAGTTCTCAGCTATGGACTTCTCTGATTTATATACATAAGCACATACAAAAGCTAATTCCAGCAAAGGTATGACCAGACATAATCTATCCTAGATATTTCTTTAGAAAGATGGTCTCTGCAATGCAAATCTATGAGTAAAGCTTAAACCACTGTAAAGGGAACTAAGAGGAATATTTCAGGCCACCTCAGACTTTGCTTTATCTAATAAGGTACATTTAAATAAAGCATTAATCATCTGACAGATTATGCAATTTTAAATTAAAAAGTTGAGTAGCACCATCTTCTGATAAGGTCACCAATGATATGTCATACACAAACATATTCCTAAATGGACTAATTAATCAAATGCACTTTTGTATTTTCATTTGAACATAAGAAAATGTCCAAAATAATAGAGACAATAAATAAGAGCCCAAGTGCCCCCAACACTCCTCTCCCATCAAACCAATCATCCAGTTACTAGGGATTTATTACACTTCTTAAAACTGTGCCAACACAGTGACATGCAAGGAAGATGGCTACATCATAAAGTGGAGTCAGGGTAACCAACAGTCCTGGTTTTAGCACTGTTAAGTCTTGTGTCTCAAATCCTCACTCCTGAGCAAATCAAGATGGTTGCTCATCTTAGGAGGAATACATCTTTTTTTTTTTTTTAATGATGTTATTTATTTATTTATTTGACAGAGAGCACAAGTAGGGAGAGCGGCAGGCAGAGGGAAAGGGAGAAAGAGGCTCTCTGCTGAGCAGGGAGCCCGATCCGGGGCTTGATCCCAGGACCCTGGGATCATGACCTGAGCCGAAGGCAGCCGCTTAACTGAGCCACCCAGGCGCCCCAAGAGGAATACATCTTAAGAGGAATTTGCTTCCTCTTGTATTTCATAATCTTAAAGATATGAAACTGTGAAGTCTTAACATCTTGAGAACATTTTGGGGTACTATATACCTTGTCTTTTGCCACAACAGAATCATACTCTTCTCTGAAATAAAATATGGAAATTAAAAACCAAACTGTAAGGCACTTAGTGTAAGAGCCAAGTTGAATGTTTATGGTAACAGACAATATTTGTATAGTATTTACAATTTACAGTATATCTTGGCACGAGTTTTCTCATTTGGATACAAGTCTAAGGACATTTCTCTTGAAGAAACACTGTCCCTTGCTTAATTAAGAGTACCTTTCATCTAATTAGTATTTGAATATGTCTCAAGTTCAAGTCACTATGAAGGTTACAAAGATGAACAAAACATACTTTCTTTCAGAAAGCTTACAGTTTTGTAGGAAAGATGAGATAAAAATACGAAAAATATTATGAAAATTTGAAGAGATGTCAGGAACAAATTTATGAAGGTGGCAGCAAATGAACAAAAGGCACAGCATTTCAATAGGGAAGAACACACTTGAGAGAAGTAAAAGCAAAGGCACAGTAGGCAGCAAAATGTAGGAATATGATTAAACTGCCATAGAAAGCACAGTCCGAGTGGATCTCAGGGTACAAATAGGAAAATAAAAACAGCAAGAGTCTATAGTCAACATAACATAGATCTCTGAGTACTGGTCAAGAACCTGGTCTCATTTTATAAGCAACAGTACTGGATGTTTTGAAGAGAAAACCAAAGGTACTTTTTAAATGAATAAAAATAGTTCTAACAGAAGCCTGGACAATATGTCTAGAAATGTTAAGCATTTTATTAAAATATGATTAATAGATGGCTTACTTTTAAAATGCATCAGTTTGGGGGCACTGGGTGGCTCAGTCAGTTAAGCAACTACTCCTGATTTCAGCTCAGGTCATGATCTCTGGGTCTTGAGATCAAGCCCTGCAGCAGGGCTCTGCACTCACTCAGTGGGAGGCCCGCTTAAGATTCTCTCTCCTCCGGCGCCTGGGTGGCTCAATCGTTAAGCATCTGCCTTCAGCTCAGGTCATGATCCCAGGGTCCTGGGATCGAGTCCCACATTGGGCTCCCTGCTTGGCGGAAAGCCGGGAGCCTGCTTCTCTCTCTCCCACTCCCCCTTGCTTGTGTTCTGCTCTTGCTATCTGTCAAATAAATCTTAAAAAAAAAAAAGAAAAATCTTTATTAAAAAAAAATTCTCTCTCCTCCTCCTCTGCCCTCCCCAAAATAAATAAATCTTAAAAAAAGCACCACTTTGCAACAAAAACCTTTAATAAGATGATAAAAACTAAAATTAAGAGGTCAGAAACCATATACCGCATAGAGGAAGAAATTGCAAGTGACTGACAAAAGATAGTAAGACAATAAATAATTTTAGCTTTCTTTTATAAGACTGCATGAATACTGTGTACCTACCATGGGCAGACAGAGCAGGTATCAGATGCATACATTCAAGGCTCTCTATTTTTCACAACAGAATATTAACTTTGCTATCACACCACGTGGTATCCAAAGCACACTGAGATTACTTTTAGTTAATATCACTACCACACAACATGGCACCACTTAGCATATTTGCCCAAGATCTCACTTATATTGACAAATGAGGCAGATTTATGAGACAGGCCATACTTTTTGGATCTGTCCACATGCATAAAAAAATACTCAGTTAAGACTTAAATATCTCAGGGGACTGGATGGCTCAGTGGGTTAAACATCTAACTCTTAATTTTGGCTCAGCTCATGATCTCAGGGTTGTAAGAGGCTCTGCACTGGGCATGGAGCCTGCTTAAGATTTTTTCTCTCCCTCTTCCTTGCCACCGCGCCCCCCCCCCCCCCCCCGGCCCCTGCTCTCTTTCTCTTAAAAAAAAAAAGACTTAAATATCTCATGGTGAGAGATATGTGTAAAGTTAATTGCTGCATAACCAGCACTTAACACAGTTGGAATATAGAAGGCAATTATTTGTTGAATGAATCAAAACCAGTTTCTTGCCCTAGAGGAGGGGCTGGGAAACTCTAGACCTCAGGCCGAATCCCATTTACTGCCTGTTTTTTTGTAATTAAAGTTTTGTTGGAACACTGCCATGCAACTGCATATTGTTTATGGTTGCTCTGGTAGAGATGAATGGTTGTGACAGAGACTGTATGGTCCTCAAAGGCTAAAAATTTATTATTTGGCCCTTTACAGAAAAAGCTTACTGATACCTACCCTAAAGGCTAGAACCTGGAAGAAATAAGGATAGTCTTGTCTATTTATTCACAGGTGGCAAATGGGTTTTAGCTCAAACACCAATGCAAAATATAAATGGCTGCCTGGAGTGCAGTGTTGAGAATGATTCTGAGACCAACTCTGGTCCCAAAGGGAAAGAGTATAGTTCTCAATTATCAATGACTACTGTGGTTTAGGGGAAGGAGAAATAGGGTTTTAACTCTAAAAACATTTAAAAACTTTCACCGTAGAATACTTTGAGTCTTAAATAACTAGCAGTGTTGTCTGATAGTTTTACAAAGATGATTAACTGCAAAATAATATACAAAGCCCCCCCCCCCCCAAGGAATCACTGAGAATGGTTTGCCTGAATGCTGAAGACTATCTACCAAAAAACAATGCTTTGGATTCCAGCACAGTTGATGTTGCTCATTTTTATAATATTCACTCATTCACTCCATATTCATTGATTATTCACTTAGTCAACAGATTCAGTTGTTTAAAACTATTCCTGAGGATGACTAAACAGTGTTATGAGGGGAACCTATGGCAAGAAGGTAAGTCCCCAACATGCCCTAAAACTCCATCAAGCTTTATATATAAAACTGTAAAGAAGGGGGGCACCTGGGTGGCTCAGGCATTAAGTGTCTGCCTTCGGCTCAGGTCATGATCCCAGGGTCCTGGGAGTGAGCCCCACATTGGGCTCCCTGCTTGGCTGGGAGTCTGCTTCTCCCTCTCCCACTCCCCCTGCTTGTGTTCCCTCTCTTGCTGTCTCGCTCTGTGTCAAATAAATAAAACCTTAAAAAAAAAAACTTGTAAAGAAGGGCATGTTGGGTAAAGTACTTTTACATTAGAAGCTAAATCTATTAAATTTGCCCACTTTGATTCTGGAAGTAGTTAATAAAGTAAACAGTTTCACATTGAAGGATTCATGCTACTGGAGCTCTGCAAAGTTTCCCTTTAGATTTTAGAAAATTCCTTTGTGTGCTGGACCAACCTCAAGTACTCGTGCCCTAGCTGCAAGGGAGGCCAGGAAAGCTAGTACCTGGCATTTTTACTTTCTACAAAGCAAGGTTGTTAACCAAGATTCACTTAGACATGTCTTTTCAGACACGGGTAAGTCTCTCCAAAAATAAATGTGAACACACACATCCATACATCTATATAAGACATTTTGAGGCAGATATTATGTTTCTGGTAGATACAGTCTGGTCCGTATGGGCCACACCCTAGCATGACAGGAAGTTAAGGAGCCATGCATGGGATATCTGAAGAGGTGACAAAATCACTCCTGGGAATGGTGGGAAGGAAGGTCTCAAAAGTCAGATCAATTTAAATCTCAAGACACAGAAGTCTAGGAGAGATAAGTGGTATCACAGCAGTGGTCATCAGTAACATTTCTCATCATAGTAGGGATTGTATGTGTTTGTGTGTGTGTGTGTGTGCACATTAAGTTTTTAAAAATACCTCTGGAAGACTCTGATAACACCTCCCTGTTCCTCCTAAAGACCCTAAGACCTATATTCCTAGCAAAGAAAGGTCAGGGTTCACCCCTGACCATCATATTCATCATTTTGCCTTCAAATAACCGTCCCCCAATTTAGTAAAGAAAGAGAAAGTCTCTGTTGTTCCTCAGGTCTGCAGAAATCAGATTCTTCAGTAATTTAAATAACCTGCTCTGAATGTCTTCCACAAGTCACAGAAAGCGATACAACCACTTCAAAGGGATGACTGTTACTGGGGGTAAGAATGCTAACCATGTATTTTTCTGTTGGCAAGCTGAAGCCTATCTTCTCCAAGTTTGCTGATTTATCATTCCAGAATTTAACACTAACACCAAAGGTGCTCAATAATGTTTTCTGAATAGGCTGCAGAATGAGATAACTATATTAACCAGAAATATCCCTCTTAGGGAAAATATCTGCTTTTATATATTTCAAGCAAATACTCTATGAAGTACAGTTTATGACCTGTTAGGGCAAAAGTAAAAGACATCAGAAGTGAGGCACTTATAGTGCTAGCAGGTAAATTAGAATTTATGGGTAAAAATTCCAGAATAAACCACACCTGTTTTCATAAATGGAAGACCACCACAAATATTTCTTTTAATATAAATACTCAGATTTTACAAAACACTGCCTTCCACAAGGATGGGGGGGGACATTCTTTAAAACATAATTTTACAATCTGTATCAACATAAGGCTGAATTCAGAAATAAACAGAATTAGTGTCTTCCATGACAGAAGGAATAAATGACTACAAAAAATATTTTATTTCATTTTACTGTTAACCTCCTAACTAGGATTAAATGACAAAGCTTAATATGATTGCCCCAAATGCATTTGAAACCATAATAAGAATGCCATGACTTAGATTGTGGGTTCATAATTTGCATGACTAAATTAAATTCTAAATGAAATTTCAAGGCCAGGACATTCCTAATGGAAAATTCCCTAGTAAACCTGCCAAAAGTTCAGAGGAGAAAAATTAACCAACTAACAAAAAAACAGTGGAAGCAGAGGTACTTCCCATAATTTTCTCTGGTAATTTTAGTATCTCAATCTAAGCAGCAGTTTATGCTAGCTGCTTAATGCTGACACTGGCTTATACAACTGTCTTATGAAGTTATTTTTGACTAATTTAAGTTCTTCCTTTTACACTTTACCATGTTCAGTTTGTTCAAAGACGCTCAGTGACCGAATAAAATAAAGGCCATTCAGAAAAATAAAATGCATGCTACACTTCAAAGCCCCAAATAATGCTTGTGTTTGGCTTTCTCATACATTACTCCACTTAACTTGCATAAGTAGTAGGTAAGTACTTTTTTAAAAAAAAGTCACTTCAGAACTTGCCTGTCTTGGCAATTCTATAAAATAGAAGTCACTATCCAAAAAATAGCATATACATGTTGGCATTCTTGGAAATTAGTATGTACCAAACGAATGGATTAAAAGCAACAAGAACCAAAGTTTGGGTGTTAATTAGGCTATCAGAATAAGGACAGCATATGGGGAAACCACAAAAGTGGGCAGGCACTTTCTGTAATCAATTCTGAGTTTCAAAGAAGCATCTTCAGATATTTCCTTCCATGTCAAAAATAAGTGATTCCATCAAGAATTTTTAGAGATTATCTTAGTCCTATAATATTCCTATCCTGATCTTCTATTGTACTCTAACTTACAATGAAATGTGTTATGTAATTCTTAGAAACCTTATGAACTGGAAGACAAACCACATATCTTAAAAGACTTAAAAAATCTATTAAGAAATTGTGGCTAAAATATGAACTCTGAATCATTAAACATTTAAAAAAACCATTTATTATGTTCCAGGCACCAATACACACAGATGAATCTTCACTATTTCCAAACATTTAACTGGACTCCTAGGAATTAGGTGGTTTTCCCTATAGACTCATCAGCCTAAACAGTGCATTCCATCCTTAATCTGTGTCAAAAAGAATTCCTTGGCAGAGACTATTTTTAAACTAATTGCTTCAAAGTAACATTTTCAGACCCTGATGTCCTCCCCAAAGACACAAAGTAATAAAGAGTAAAGCCTTTCCAACAATTTCAGATCCATTTCTCATAGTATAATTTTTTTACACAGCAAAACTTCACTTAAGCACTATCATGAGGCTATTTATAGTTTTTATTCATCCCATTTAGTGACTACCCATGTTTCACTTTAGAAATATTGATTACTTACTAAAATTCAAAACAAATCTTTCCACAAAATTCTGAATTCCAAAGTACCCGAGACCAAGAATTTTAAGGGGACCTATAATCCATTTCATAAACATCTACCGTAGCAAAACACTCCTTTGAACATACTTTGCATTTTCTAATTTTTGTAGTTGCCCACCCTGATTCACTATTAGTCTAAAACTTACATACTCTTGATATCATGTACAGATCCCACCTCATTTATAATTTCTTCTTTGACTACTAGAGCCTAAGACTTTTCACTATTCCTTTGACTCTATAAGCACTCACCTGTATCACTCATTTGGGTATCAATTATTATTTTAAACTGCTATTTAAATTTCATACTAACTTTTCATGTCTTTGCTAAAAACCTTTGTGCATAATTACTCAATTTAATCCTAACATACAGTAACTGAGAGTAATTAGCTCTCAAAAACATGCAGTCAGATGAATGAGTCCTCCAGAGACAAAAGCTCTAAATAATGAGGAATTATAGTTGGAAATAGATAAAACACGTTAAAAAATTAGTGTTAAGTAGCCTATGATGGGAACTGATAAAGAAATCATTGAAGACCTTATGTATTCTTTTCATTAAAATAAAAAATGTTGGGCACTATGTGCCAGTTATTGGGCTAAGCATTTGAGATTGTGGTGGCAAAGTGACACTGTATTCCTGCTCTCTTGAAACAAACAGTTTAGAGGGCAAGAGAGAATAAATGGATAAATGTAATTATTGATTGTGGTAAGAATTATGAAGATAATAAAGGGGCTGCTCCTTTATATAAGGTGATCAGGAGAAACTTCCCTGTAAATGTACATCTGAGCCAGAGATCTAATGATACTTAGGCAGAACTGCAGACAGCTGGGGAAAGATCGTGCTAGAGAGTAGTTGTAAACACCCAATCTCAAAAGATGGTAAAGGCGGGTGCCTGAGTGGCTAAATCGGTTAAGCGTCTGTCTTCGGCACAGGTCATGATCCTGGGGTTCTGGGACCAGGCCCACATCAGTCTCTCTGCTCAGCAGGGAGTCTGCTTTTCCCTCTGTGCCTCACCCCACTGGTACTCTCTATCAAATAAATAAATAAACAAAATAAAAAAAAAATGATGGTAAAGGGCTTGTTGGGTTAAGCTCAGAAGAAGTCCAATATGGGTAGAGCTTAGTGAACAATGGAGAGATAAAGTTGTGAAGTAAGCAAGAACTGGATCTGGCTTTTATTTTAAGCCAATGGGGTGGGCTGGAGGGTAGCTTGGACTGGAGGGTATTATATGATCTGATTTACATTTTTAAAAGATGATTTTTAAAATCTAGGTGGAGACTGAAGTAAAGGAGGACAAGAATGGAAACGAGTTAGGAAGGTCCTGAAGGAGTCCAAACAAGAGATGACTGGCTTAAACAAGGTAAATATCACAGAAACATAGGATTTCAGAGTTCAAAAAGACCTAAACAGCCATTTCATCAAACTGGCTTATGTAAAGATAAGTCCTGAGAGAGAGAGAGAGAGAGAGAGACATTAACTTGTTAGAGGTTTTACAGCCAGTGCCAGAGAGAGAACTGAAGCCTGAAGCCAGTTCAAAGTTATCGTCACTAAGCCATGATACTTAATAGAGTGGAATCCAAGGTCTAGCAACTACTGAAAACTAGCACATCATTTCTCAAATTTACCCCTCATGCTCAAAGGAATCAGCTAAAATTTACCAGGAAAATAAGTGTCCAATTTAAGCACTGAAGGTTCAGAGAAAAGTGCGTAAGAGTCTGTTGGGCAGTAAAAGTAAATGTACTCTCGAGTTACACTGCTTAGTGATGAAAACTTTTACTTTAACCCCATAATCTCACAATAGATAATACCAATTTATCTTCTACCCAGGACCATTTCTTGGGAAACAAGATTTATCAATCACTAAAGCATCACAACTGCTTTTCCAAGTGTTTATCATTCCTGTTAACCTGAACTCTAAAGTGAGTGCAGTAACAGGTTTGCTCATTAGAAAGAGAACTTCTTAATCATCATCCTTATTCTTTTCTGCTCGACTTCCTGCCCCTCCCACCTCTCTACTGCCTATTATTACCATCATCACTTTCATGTAAACAATAGAAAAATGTTATGAATGCTCTTCTGTCCTTAAAAGCTTGCACATCCTGTCTGCTCTTTATTGAAGGATGATGAAGTAAGGTGACAGGACTCTTGGAAGAAAGAAAGCTTAAATGTAAAAAATCTAAAATAGAGGAAGTTACAATTTTTTCAGCTAGCAACTAAAGCTGAATAAGCAATAGCCAGTGGCAACCTTGTGACTAATTTGGATGTCCTGAACATAAAATATGATCTCCGTCTGTTCCCTAATTCAGAACAGGCAGAACAGCTGACCAGGTAATTGTTTAATATAGAGAGAACTCAAGTTTCCTATTAAATTCCCTCCCTCACTGTGGGATTAGCTCACGTAGGCAGGAGTTCCATAATGCTTATTCCTCAAAGCTACCCCAAAGTTAGCATTTTTACACTTACTCCTCTTAACCACTCCACTCCTCTGCCTCTTCTGTCAATGCTGTTCTTTCAACCAGTAGAACTCAGACTCACTACTTTCTTCACGAAACACACTCATTTTATTACCTCTAGGGGAATAACTGGCACTAAATTTCCAAGAAAGTACAGTATAATCTACAATTTACCTATCTTTTTTCATAATCTGAAACTTATTACTTGAACTGAATGGTTAGCCTAAAAATCCTTTAAAATTTGGAACTATCCTATGACAAAAGGTTTATAAAAATAGTTGTTAACAAGGATTGCTATGGTTGTTCTCGAACAAGCATGAACAAGAAACCGCTTTCTCCCAAAAGGTAAAGAACATTGTAATTTGTTTTAAAAATATCTACTAAAGGTAGACAACACAGCAAATACTCAGGTCAAAGAGACATTATTAAACCTGAAATGGGAAAAAGTCCATAGCTTTACTACAGGAAAGCTACAAAATATCCTAAACTCATGAAAGTCAACAATTAAAAACTTTTTTAAGGTTATGTCAAAATTTGGGCACACATGCAATCTATCTGAATGAGTTATCAGATGTACAAGTATTAAAACCAAGAAATAGGCTTAAAAAATAACAATCACCTAATTTATTACAATGATCAAAAGGTGAATGGAATGCTCAAGGAGACGACTATTAAAATAGTCAATCTAGGGGGTGCCTTGGTGGCCCAGTCGGTTAGGCCTCCGACTCCTGGTTTTGGCTCAGGTTATGATCTCCTGGTCGTGAAACTGAGCCCTGTGTAGGGCTCAATGCTCAGCACCGAGTCTGCTTGAGATTCTCTCTCTTCTCCCTCTGCCCCTCCCACTCTTGCTCGCCCACACTCTCTCTAAAATAAATACATCTTAAAAGTCAACCTAAAATGACTATGTATTAGTAAGAGACTTCAAGATGAAGTGCATGAAAATACTGCTTCACATATATCTCTGGTTCCTATTCTTATCTTCCCCTCCAACAAAAATCAAATAAATCAAAGACGTTATACATTGAGAGCAAAGCATGGAAAAACTAGTATACAAAAAAGTGAATTATAAGCACACAGCTGGGGATATTTTAGTAGCCTTTTCAGATAAATGTGGATATTCTCCTTTGATACTACACCAAAACTTAACAACTGGTTGCAATATACTGGAATGGAAAACCTTACCAATAAACTTTAGGTCTGTTTTAACATTAAAATCCATAGGTCTAGCTAGAACTTAGGAAGGATTTCTTATGCATGCCTGATTTTGTAACATCATGCACTTGGTCACTTGGAAAATACTTGTACAAAGAGTTATGCAGATCTTCAAATATTGACACATTATATATTATTTTTAAAAAACTATGTTCATTAACATCACCAGTATCATCAGAAAAATTTTCTAAATATTGGGAAGCTGTCAAGAGCACAGTGGCTGATACAAATTTTCCAAAAATCTAATTTTCATTTGAAAACTAGAACTTTATCACTGACCATAAATAGTGTTGATCTTTTCCTAAAAAGAAACAGGCTCATTTTGTTTATTTTCAAGAAAATGTCAGCTTAATACCCAAGTCTGAATAACTCTGAATAGTTTTTCAGGCATTCAAGTAAAAAAAAAGTATTCATGAAGAAAGTGGCTGGTTGAGCTTGCAACTGCAATAATTACACAAATGCTTTTCCTATAAGACAACCATTTTACCCTCAATAGGACAGCAAAATAGTGTTTGAAGCATACTTTCCATTTTGTCATACTATATTGAAATAATATGTGTAAGAGCCAAGATTTGATAAAAAAAAATTTTTTTTTTTTTAACTTCAACAAGTGCATTTAGGTGAAAGTTTTTTGTTTTTTAATGCATGGCAGTGAAGAATACAATGATACAGCGTGGTGCTCTGACTTGATTTGTTCTAAGATGCTGAAAGTTTTACTCACCATCGCTTTTGTTACCATTAGTACAAATGTCCACGCAGTGAAAAAGGCAAAGAACATCTCAGTATTATTGTAAAAATAGTTTTGTATTTGCAGATTCCTGAAAGTGTCCAGGCAATCCCCAGGATTCCTTGGAGTGTATTTTGAAAACCCCTGGGCTAGACAATCTGTTAAGCTATTCACAATCACAATTATTCTTTCTTAGTCCTTATTCACGCCTTAATATAAATAACTTCAATTGGGAGAAGCGATGCTACAGAGAAATAAGTTTTATAGAACAATAACTAATACTACATTAGTATACTCTTTTATAATCATTTATAGATAATACTCCACTTAATCCTCAAGAACTCTAAGTGTATGCCACTGTTCCCACTGAGGAACCAAGGAGGTAGGAAAGGTTCAGAAAAGGAGGTACGAATTTTGCCTAAAAATTCATTGTACTGGTGTGATTATATATGACATTAATTTTTTCCTTTATATTTTTGTGTTCTAAACACTTTAGTAAGAAAATTCAAAAGACATACATTTAAAAACTCAGCCAGTCTTACCAATACAAACTCAATGCAGTATCTCAAGTTGCACAATTTCAAAAGAAGAAAACACACGTATTTATATACTTCATCCCTATCCTTCTTTATTATCTGTACAGTACAGAATTCAAGATTACCCAGGGATTCCTGAGTTTTGTTATCAAGGAGCATAACCATAACTTATCAATCTTAGGTAGCAGCTATAACTTTGCTAGCATTACGTAGTAATAGTAAGTCTCACTGTAACCTTAAAACACAAGCCAACAGCTGGATGCAATATGCATACCACTTTGACATCCAGAACCTACTAATTAGTTTATATTTAGTTTTTATTTATTTATTTTTTATTTTATTATTATTTTTTAATATTTTGTTTATTTATTTGACAGAGAGAGACACAGTGAGAGAGGGAACACAAGCAGGGGGAATGGGAGAGGGAGAAGCAGGCTTCCCATGGAGCAGGGAGCCCGATGCAGGGCTCGATCCCAGGACCCTGGGATCACGACCGAACTGAAGGCAGACGCTTAATGACTGAGCCAACCAGGCGCCCCTATTTAGTTTTTATTTTACTGAAATCCTCAGTCCCATTAACTGAGAACTTTCAGAAAGTCTCCTAATTTTTTTTAGAATAAAGTGACTTGGAAAAATATATTCCAATGTATAAACTTTAAAATATAAATTTTAGAAGACACAGATAATTAGAATTTTATTTTACGTAACATTTTCCATTTCCTTTCCAGAAGCTTTTGCCAAAAACTACTATTAAATGGACAAAACAGATTTTCTTTGATCTTTTTTCTTTTCCACAAGGCAAAGAGGAAAGCAACAGGTAGAGGTAATCCACTATTGGGGCAATCAGTTCACTGTATATTTTCAAAATAAAGTTATTCAATGAAATGCTAAATTTTGAATATAAGAAAAAAAAATCCATTTTATTAAAAGTACGTATTTACTGAAATAAATTTTCAAAGCAATACTGAAAAATTCAGCAAGATCTATAATGTGATGATGTGATTCCAAGAAGTCAATAATTTAATGCAATCAAAATGATTTATAACTGATTTAAATAAATGCTCTCTTCCTTTAACATCTTTATTGAGTCTACTTGCACAACAGTTAAAAACACTTAATTCCTCACCACTGGAAAAGACTACCTAGCAAATTATCTCATGAGATCAGAATGGTTTAAATTTAAAAGGTCTCACTGGTTGTATGTATAAAATATATAAAGTATATAAAGGAACTTAACTACAAAATTATAAAATAGCATAACTACGAGAGTAAGCTTTAGAAACCAACTCAATGTAAAATCCAAAATCAGAACACTAGATAATTTCTCTCTATGGCTAGAGAGACTGGGATTCTTAATTTAAAAGTGAACATATATAGGGGCGCCTGGGTGGCTCAGTTGGTTAAGCGACTGCCTTCGGCTCAGGTCACGATCCTGGAGTCCCGGGATTGAGTCCCGCATCGGGCTCCCTGCTCAGCGGGGAGTCTGCTTCTCCCTCTGACCCTCCTCCCTCTCATGCTCTCTTTCATTCTCTCTCTCTCAAATAAATAAATAAAATCTTTAAAAAAAAATAAATAAAAAAATAAAAGTGAACATATATATATTTTTTAAGATTTTATTTATTTATTTGACAGACACAGCGAGAGAGGGAACACAAGCAAGGGGAGTAGGAGAGGGAGAAGCAGGCTTCCCGCCGAGCGGGGAGCCCGATGCGGGGCTTGATCCCAGGACCCTGGGATCATGACCTGAGCTGAAGGCAGATGTTTAATGACTGAGCCACCCAGGCACCCCTAAAAGTGAACGTATTTCTAGTACTCAAGTACCTCAAATACAATAAACTTTAATCATAGTTATATTCCAGAATATTGTTCTGTATAATAAAAACCAGATGGAATTTCTTCAGTTCATGTTGCAGGTATTTTTTCTTTTGATAAGTAATTTAAATATTATTTAAAACATGGTACATTTCCCTAAATATTCATTTCTTTCTAAGTTTTAAGGCTCTTTGGAAACAGTTTAAAATCTTGATCCTCTATTAATGCTGAGCAAAAATTCCTTCTAAATCGCTACTGAAATAATAATCAGTTGCTGTATACCCTAATTTGACTAACACTAGGAATAAACACACCAGTGTTAGGAAGTATGGAATAGTGGTATTTCTTTTTGTTTGTGGAACATTTTAAAAAGTGGTTTTAATTTTTTAAAGGCAGCATAACCTTTCTTCTTTAAAACAGGAATTCTATGACTAGAATCCAGTGTTCAACTAGGCTCAAAGTACAACAGATTATATATATAGAAAGCTAGTCCTTCCTGCAAATGGATAAACTCATTCTATTCTTTGTAGCTACTGCTTCCAATGTTTTCATGAGATTTCCAAAGAATTAATAAATTAAAGACTTAAGTCCTCAAATGGTAATTAGTACCTTTGGATACTATTGCAAAATATCTAAGAACACTGAAAAATATTAGGCTTTCAGCACAAGTGTTTCAGCACATGGTACAGTACTCCTGTTTATTGAAAAATTTGTCCAATGTTACAATGAATCATTGCATCAGCCAAAATGTCTGTTCTTAACTTTTTCTATAAGAAATTCAACTTGAAAAGGCTAACAGTAAAAACTTCAGCCTAATCTCTAAGACTATGGAGTCCTCAAAAATGATGAGGGGAAAAATAATCAAGGCATTTATTTTAATCACAGCCTTATGTGGTCCCACAAAGTTTAAGATCAATCTTATCAAAGTTTTTCTATAGACTGAACATGTGACATCACTACCACAACAACAACAAAAGCACTTTTGACTATTTAGTTCATACATACTAAACTATTCCTGGTCATGTCAAATTTACACAGTACAGATCAATACCCACCCTCTTTATCAATACATACACAGGAACACATTATTTAAGTCTAGGAAAATGACATGTGCGCTTTCAGTGAGATCTTGGTATTCAATAATAAAACCGCTTATTTAAAATTACACATTTGGGAAAAAAAATAACACCTGTGTAAAACAGCCAAATTTTCTCTGTATTCAGATCCAGTTTCACTGATTAATTTCACTCCCTTAACAAATATTCATCAAGTACCTACTACAAAAGTCAAAATTGAAAATGAGCAATTTCTCATCCAAATCTTAGACTTTATATTTAAAATATGTATAGTTAGTTACTATGTTATCAACCTCTCAATAGGCCTTCTACTAGTCTTGAATTACACTAGAAGATGCACTTAATATGGTATTTATGTACATGATCAAAGTTTTATGATTAATTCTTTATTACATCTCAACAGATACTCCTTACTTGATGGCCCCATACCATGGGGGTTCTCTTCCCCTTTATATGGCTAAGAGAAAATATTGGAATTCTATATTGGAATTCTAATAAGGATTGTTTTGAGGATAAAATGAAAATCAATTTGTAATGTTACCTGGGTGGCTCAGTTGTTAAGTGTCTGCCTTCGGCTCAGGTCATGATCCCAGAATCCTGGGATCGAGCCCCGCATCGGGCTCCCTGCTTGGCCAGGAGCCTGCTTCTCCCTCTCCCCCTGCTTGTGTTCCCTCTCTAGCTCGCTCTCTGTGTGTCAAGTAAATAAATAAAATCTTAAAAAAAAAAAGGATTCCAAAGCCAATGTAGAAATGTTTCTTTTGAAGGAAGACAAAGTTCTCTTCAAATATTCTCAAATGTTCACTACAGTTATTTCTTAAGTCTAAATGCTAAACACTTGTTATCTGCACAGGCAAGGTTCTAGGAACTAAGAATACAATGGGGAATGCAATGGTCCCTACCCTCATTATGCTTACATTTAACAAACTGGTATTATCTACGTGCAATGTACCATGCCAGTGCTTTGGGGCATACAAAGAAGACATCCTGTCCTTGGACTTTACAACTTAGTGGAATAGGTAACAAAAATCGTATGAATAATGATAACAGAACAGTAACAGAATGTTAGAAGTGATAGGTGTCACAGAAAGAAAGAGATGACTTTCATGGAGTGAAGCCTGGGGGTGTTATGGGGAGAATGCAAAAGACAAGAGTAATTGTTTTCATGCCCTCTATCACATTTTTAAATTAAGCCAGTTTATTATCGGGTTCTTCAGTTGTATTCTGATACCTGGCACATTAAAACTAAAATGGCTACAGGTGTTCTAAAAATTTACTTTGTGGCTTCCTCAGATAAGGCAACCTCACAATTTATTGAGAATGCCAAAGAAGAAAATCCAAGTGAAAACACTGTCATGCAGAGTTTAAAAGCAGGAAGGGCTCAAATAAGACCATCATTCAGGGCTCTGTGTCCTTAACCTTCCTTGAGTATCAATTTCCTTTCCTAAACCTGGGAATGTGGTTCTTCCACACTATTTGACTAAGGTACTAACATTTTGTGTATGACTGTTATCCTGTAAAAATGTAATTCACTATAAAAATACTCTATTTCTTTCTCCTGATTCTCTATTACATACTGTCCTAAAAGTCAGCAAGGCCACTAACTAATCTTATCTTTTCCAGGCCTCAGTTTCCTCCTCCATAACATGAGAGGGTGGGACTGGATGACCTAAATAGTCCCTTCCGGCCCTTAAAAAGTCCCATGACTCCATTATGACTCAAATACTATTCAAGAGTCAGCTTTGAGGAGAGATCGGAGTTTGAAATTAAATGAACGTCTCCCTTTTTTAGTTTCTAGCTAAGATAAGGTTTCGTTGCGCAAGTCTAAGCAGCATTCTAATTACAAAAAAAGAGTCAAAAATAAATTTGCGAGTTAGAAGCTTTAAGTTGTAAGCACTCGATATATATTAGATGCTACCAGCAAAACAAAAATCCAGTTAGACTGAATTAATCTTAAAATACTAAAATCACAATGTTAATTTAGTGTCAACTTTCTACCCCGTTAAAAATGTAATTTCCCGTTACTGTAATACAGAACTGCTTACGTTCCTTCCAAACAAGAGTTGCAGGGCAAAAATGTTTTGCTAAACTAATGGGGGGGGGGGGGTGGAGCGAAGGGGAAGCAAATCCTGTGCTTAAACTCGTAAGGATGATCTTTTCTCCAAAAGTCAGCAGTTCTTTTCAGAAGAAAAATCCAAATGGCCCGGTTAATTGGGGTAATTTTAAATAAAACTCATGGTGCTGACAGTTTTAGGATTAGACACATCGAGATGGCGAAAAAGAGAAGACGACAAACTTCCTGGATTTTGTCTCCCTCTGTAAGAGAAAAGAGATTTCCTCCTGCTGACGAAGGGAAAGGCCCCTTTAACAGTTTTTCCCTACGCGGTGGTTCCTGCCAGACTAGGTGGGGCTCCCTCCCCTGCCTTCCTCCTGCCACTTCCCGCAACAAATGGAGCAAACCAGTCCCGTTTCAGGCAAACTTTTTCCCTGTCAGGCTGGAGCCTGCAGGGCGCCGGGGAGTGGTTTCCCCCGAACGCTCCTCGTCCTGGCTCGGGGCTGGGGGAAGCTGCGTCTTCTCAAAAGACAACTTTCTGGTTTCCGTTCTAACTTCCACCCACACCCAGGAGGGCACCGAGGTGGCCAGCGAGGGGGCTCCGGGGCGGGGGACGAGTGCTCCGGGGAGCCGGCGGGGGACGGCGGGCAGCCAGAGAGGCTGCGGCGGCCGCGGACAGGAGGGAGCGAGCGGGTGTGTGTGTGTGGGGGGGTCCTCGGGCTCTCACTTCCTCCGCCATATTTCAGACATTTGACCCCTTCCGCAAAGCGCGCTGTTCCCCCGCGGAGGCGGCGGCGGCAGCGGCTGCTCGTCCCCGCCGGCCCGGAAGGCAGCGCGCTCGCCGGCCGGGCGCCGGGCCCTCGCACCACCTGCAGCGCGCCGTGAAGCCGCCGTCGCCGCCGCCAGGGTCCCTGACCGCCGCGCGCGCCCCGCCCGGCCCGCGCCGCACCCCACCCGCTCCCCTCAGCCGGCGCCCGGCCCCCGCCCCGCGCGGCCGCCGCCGCCGCTCCCCTCAGCGGCCACGCACGCACTCTGCGAACCTCTCACGCTGTCACCGGGTCCCCGCAGCCCGCGTCGCCCCGCGCCTCGCGCTCCCTCCGGGTCGCTGCTCCCGGCGCCACGGCGGTCCTGCCGCTGCCGCTGCCACCGCCGCCGCTCCGGCTGGTTTACACGCCTGACTCTGGGCGAGGTTTGGCGGTGTCGCCTTGACGTCAGGCGTTCAGCCTCGCTCTCGCTTCCGTCCGCGGGCGGGGCGCGAGTGCGCGGCCGGGGAAGGGGCGGGGCCGCGGGGCGGAGCGAGGGGAGTCGAGGGGCGGGGCCTTCCGCGCCGCCGCAGCGCAGGCCGGACACACGCGGCCCCCTTCGCTGCGAGTTCTGGGCGGTGTTTCTCTCTCACCTCTGGAGCCCCTTTAGCTTCGCCTGGGCCACCTGGCTCAGGGCAGATGCGCGTGTCGACTTCCCTGACCTCAGCGGGTTACAGTGAGGCGAAGGGTTTAGAAACCCTCCGAAACTTAAAAGGTGCCTTTAATGCAAACTAATTCAGTCACCAACGCCACCCAACAGTTGGTGCTCGCGTATTCCTTTGTGCTGGGGAAAGTGGCTGGGCAAGTAACAGAGCGTGCAGTTTCCACACACCTAGATCTCGCACGAAGGAAACCAGGCCAGGGACCTTCTATAGCTGAGGGTAATCATGGGTGGGGGCCAAATTGGGCACGGTCCTTTTCATTCTTGAACGGGTTTTTCTCTTGACAAGTATTTCATACACTGGTGTCTTAACCTCGGTGAAATCTTTCCAAATTACCCTTCCAAACTCAGTTAACAAATCCATGATCACAAACAACTTGGTACTCTGTACCTAAATCAACTATTTGTATGGATAAAATAAAATTGCATATTTAAATGCACGACTCGGGCACTTTAAAGGGTTACTCATAGGTAGGTTTATGGTGAGACTACCGGGCAACAAAAAGCACTTTCTGTTCCGAAAATGGAGGGAACTTAACGAGGGAACTTAAATTATTAGAGAAAAGACTAAAATGCAACTACCCTTCGTACAAAACATCAGCTCTTTTATGAAACAAAGTTTTGATGAAAGAAGAGATTCCAAGAGAGAGCAAAATGCAAGGAAAAGTAGGGATTGGGAAGTAATTGAAAACTAACTTTTGCTTACTTCAGCTTAACTTTATTCTTGAAATAAATTCTGGTGAACTTTGATGAACTTGGAAGATTAATAAAAAGTATGATTAATTTCACTCCTGTAAAGAATACTAGAAATTGAAAACTTAACCAAGTTAAAGAATAGATAAGCATGAATTATAATTATCCTAAGTTTTCTGTATGTAAGTGCTTTCTAGGTATCTCACAATTTAGGTTGATTGAATGTTACATATTTCTGCAATTTCTGTTTCCTTAGAAAACCCTTTTTTAATGGAAATTTCAAAGGCAAATTTCAGAGCAGTCTGTAGGAATTGTTTTTTTTTTTTTTTTTTTAAGATTTTATTTATTTATTTGAGAGAGAGAGCGTGTGAGCCGGGAGAGGGGCAGAGGGAGAGGGAGAAGCAGACTCCCCGCTGAGCAGGGAAGCCCCACATGGGGCTTGATCCCAGGACCCTGGGATCATGACCTAGCTGAAGGCAGATGCTTAACCAACTGAGCCACCCAGGCACCCCAGTCTGTAGGAATTATTGTAAATTCTAAATGAATGAATTTTAAATAAATTAGACTTTACTGACTTCAGTTATTGCATGGAACTTTGATCAAGTCTGAAAGCCTGAAACTCTTAAATTCGTGGAAGCAGGTGTTACTTGGGTATACCTGTGTTTTTTCTTCTTTCTTTCTTTCATCTCTCTTTGACTTTGGGCAATTGATTTTTTATTTATTTATTTTTTTCAAAATCAGTTTTAGAAGATTGGAGCTAGGATTATTTAGAATTTGAGGGAATACTTTATTTTAATTAAGAATACTTCTTCTTCTAAAAGACTAGAAATCATCACACTTTTTTTTTACGCTTCTATTTATTTATTTGAAAGAGAGAGAGTGAGCATAAGCAGAGGGAGAGGCAGAGGGAGACAGAAAGGGAGAAGCAGGCCTCCCACGGACCAGGGAACCCGATGCAGGGCTTGATCCCAGGACCCTGGGATCATGACCTGAGTTGAAGGCAGACGCTTAGCTAACTGAGCCACCCAGGCGCCTCGAAATCATTACACTCGTATTAAACTATTATCTTTATACAGAGAATGCCAGAATCTGCATGTCTTAGCACCAAACTCACTTTTGGGTTTGGAACCCGGGTTCCTGTCTTCTTGAAATATTCACCAGGATATCCCACTGGCAACTTCAACTGGTCATGGTTGCCGACTGAACTGGTCATCTGTCACCAGACTAGTTTTCGTTTGTTAATTGTATCACCATCTTTTAAATTAGCCATTCTCCAAGCCTGATACTCCTTTTTCTGCCTTTTCTCAAACCCATCAGTCAATTGGCACATCTATTAGGTAGTAATTCATTTCTAATAAGACCACAGTTGTCTAGGTTGGCAATACCTCTCAACTCCTGGACTTTAGCCACACCTTCCTACCTTGTCTTGTGGCCTCTTGTCTGGTCCTGCTGTGATCTATTCTACACATTGTTGCCAGATGAATGATCTTAAAGCATCCTGAGCAAGTCACTCTTTTCCTCAAAGAGCCTCCAGTTACTTGGTTGCCCTACCAAAATAAAGTTAAAATCCTTGTAGAGTATCTTACTCTTCCTTCTCACTTAAAACTGTCTTACAGTCAGAGTGGACTTTTCATCTTGCCCAAATATAGTGGTTTCCCACTGCTCTGGTGTGTATAGGTGATTTCCTCTGCCTGAAGTGTTCCTTCCCACTCTTGCCTGCTAATCAAGGTCCATTTACTTTCTCCAAGAAAGACCATCTTTCCAATCAAATGTGGTCCGATATTTTCAATTTAATGTGGTCTCTTCTCTTTGGAATCCCCATAACACTCTATTGCTCCTTTCTTTTGTCACTTATATTCTACCTTCCTACTAGAATAGGGGTTTGCAAACTTTTCCTGTAAAGAGCCAGATGGTAAATATTTAAGGCTTTGGGGGCCAGATGGTCTTTGTTGCAGCTACTCAACTCTGCCTTTGTTGTGCAAAACCAGCCATAGGATACATAACAAATGAGTGTGACCATATTCTAATAAAACTTTATATATGGACACTAAAATTTTAATTTCGTATAATTTTCACATGTCACAAATCTCTTCCTCCCCTTCTTCCGCCCCTTCTTCTTCTTTCTCCCCTTCTTCTTCTTCTTCCTCTTCCTCTTCTTCTTCCATTTAAAAATGTGAAAACCATTCTTAGCTCATAGCTGTACAAAAACAGGCAGTGGGCTGGATTTGTCCATGTTTGCCCTGCTGTGCTCAGGACCAGCTTCATGGGCCTGTGACAGGGCCCTGTGCTTAGAAAGGCTCAATGATCAGTTTAATGCTCTGATGTCATCATCTTGAAATTTTTAATAATTTTGAACAAAGGGACTGCATTTTCACTTGGCATTGGGTTCCTCAAATTCTGTAGCTGGTCCTGCGTATACTAGAAGGGAAAAATCCATAAGATGTGTATTTCTCATGTTTGGTATAGTGCTTTTCACATAATAGGCATTCAAAATGTATTTGTTGAGAGATTTCTCAGGGTTGTATTTGTATTGAGCAGTATTGAAGAATGAGGTAACACCTCCCCAAAGAGCAGAATTGTTTCTGCTCACTATAAAAGCAGTACATCTCCTAAACTCAGGGTTCCCCTCCTGTATCACAACCCCCTGCAAGTGGGGGTTGGGGGATCAAGCCCCACGTGGGACTCCATGCTCAGTGCAGAGTCTGCTTGAGACCCTCTCTCCCTCTCCCTCTGCCCCTTCCCCCATTTGTGTTTTCTCTCTAAATAAATAAATAAATAAAATATTTTTATTAGTACTTTTTAAATTGTTTTATTCTTATGTTAATCCCCATACATTACATCATTAGTTTTAGATGTAGTGTTCCATGATTCATTGTTAAAATATTTTTTTTAAAGTCCACATAAATAAAAGTCTTATTGCAAATCCAAAATTGGATTTCAAAAATCCTCATATTTACCATTTTCCTAATTAACAGTTAATGATTATTAGCATTAATAAGAGTCATGCTGTTTAACTTCCAATTAAATATGGTATCAAGAGGATTGAAAGTCATTAACCTTAAATATTATTATATTATTTCATTCACAAATGAGCAGTAGTGGAATTTGATCCTTTCAAGGCACTTTCTTACTGTTTTTGCCCTCTGTTGTGTGTATTCATGTATGTATGTGTGTGTGTATATATACACACACATATACACATATATAATATGTATGCGTATGGTATATATGTAACATGTACATATATGTATAATATATATACACCACTATATATAATGTTTAGTATATAAATATAGTTCTATTCCTTTGCAGTATCCTGCACAGCTGGGGTTGGAGGTTGAGAAGGATAAGAAGGCTGCTTATTGATGTGAAAGAGGAAAAACCATGGCTTAACTTTCCAGTTAGGTTCATTCTGGTTTTTTTGGTCAAACATTGGTTCCAAACTCTATGCAGACATTTTTATAAATTCTGCCCTTTATCACATGAGATAAAGGTTTCCCAGTGCATATAAGGTTATGTTTACACATATTCTATAGTCTATGAAGTGTGCAATAGCCTTATGTCTAAAAAACAATGTATATACCTTTCTTTCTTTCTTTCTTTCTTTCTTTCTTTCTTTCTTTCTTTCTTTCTTTCTTTCTTAAGATTTTATTTATTTATTTGACAGAGAAAGACACAGCGAGATAGGGAACACAAACGGGGAGTGGGAGAGGGAGAAGCAGACTCCCCGCCGAGCAGGGAGCCCTATGCGGGACTCGATCCCGGGACTCCAGGATCATGACCTGAGCCGAAGGCAGTCGCTTAACCAACTGAGCCACCCAGGCGCCCTATACCTTTATTTAAAAAATACTTTATTGCTGGGGTGCCTGGGTGGCTCAGTGGGTTAAGTGTCTGACTTTGGCTCAGGTCATGATCTTGGGGTCCTGGGATGGAGCCCTGCGCATTGGGCTCTGCACTCAGCAGGCAGTCTCTCTCTCTCTCCCTCTGCCCCTGCTCGTGTTCTCTCTCTCAAATAAATAAATAAATAAATAAATAAATAAATAAATAAATAAATAAAAATACTTTATTGCTAAAACATGTTAACCCTCATCTGAGCTTTCAGCAAGTCCTAATCACTGATCACAGATCGCCATTACAAACATGATAATAATGAAAAAGTTTGAAATATTATGAGAATTACCAAAATGTGATACAGACATACCAAGTGAGTAAATGCTTTTGGAGAAATGGTGCCAAAAGACTTGCTCAACTCAGGGTTGCTGCAAACCTTATTTGTAAAAAACACAGTATCTGTGAAGCTCAGTAAAGTGAAGCATAATAAAACAAGGTATACCTGTACTCTTTCAACTACTACTAATCAGCATTTATAACACTGTTCCCTCAGTTTTCATAGCACCTTTTTCTTACGGTTTTCCTCTTTTCTCTCTGGCTGTTTTTTTCTCACTCTCTTTGGACTATCTCTTCTTTCTGACCTTTAAGGGTTGGAGTTCCCCAGAGCTTGATCCTGGACCGTCTTCTTGTATACTTTCTTCTGGGCAGTTCTAGTCTCTGCCATGGCTTTTTATGCCATCTGACTAACAGCAGCTCATAGATATATGTCTGCAGTTCAGAATTCTCTGCCGAACTCTGGATGCATAGAGCCAATACCTTCTGGAAAGCTTTTCTTGGTTGACCTCCCCCATAATTGCTCTTCCTCTAGGAAACCTCATCTCAATAGATGGTGGCCACTCCCTAAAATAGAAATCTAGCGCTTCCCTTTACCTTACTCCACACAGCAAATTCTTTACCAAGTCCTATTGATTCTACTTCCAAAATCACTAAAATACGACCACTCTTCTCCATTTCCATGGTCTGGTTGGTTTATGTACTTTCACTTTTGTCCCTCCTCCCAACCATTCTCTGAATGGTGGTCTTAAAAATTAAACAAACAAACAAACAAACTTTTTACAATGGGAAATTTCCAATATACATAGAAGAATTTGATGAGCCCCTCATTCCATTTCAACATTTATCCCAATTTTTGCTACCCTTGTTTCATCTGTCCCTTCTTTTAAGGAAAACCTTGTAAAAACTTCAGTACACATCTCCTACAGGTAAGAACATTTAAGAAATATAACCACGATGCTATTATCATACCTAACAAAACTTAAAAAGATTCCTTAAAAAAATATAATACCCAGTTCATATTTAAGATTTCCATTGTGGGGGCACCGGGGTAGCTCAGTCTGTTAAGCGTGTGACTCTTGATTTTGGGTCATGATCTCAGCTCAGGTCATGATCTCAGGGTTGTGAGATTGAGCCCTGGGCTCTGTGCTGGGTGTGGAGCCTGCTTAAGATTCTCTCTCCTTCTGCCTGTCCTGACCTCCCTCTCTGAAAAAGAAAAAGTTTTAAAATAAAAAATATTTCTATTGTAGTGTATACAAATATTTAATTATTATATATATAATTAATATAATGTTATATACCAATTTTACCTTGATGAAAGAAAGAGAGAAAGAAAGAAGGAAGTAGAAACCAGAACCTGAAGAGTTAATAAATATTTCAGTCCAAAAAAATTCCTGATTGTATCAAAGATGACTTTTTACTGTTGGTTTAATAAGTTCATCATCCAAACAAGTCCAAACATTACATTTAATTATTATGCCTATTTAATCTCTCTTAATCTCTAATAGTCTTTCCTCCTTTTGTTGAGTGAATGACTATTTGTATTTTTTCTCTTGTGATGTGCCTTTCCTTATCTTTTGGCTTCTGTACAAATGACATTACTTTCGGTCAATGCCTTCATAAGCATTTTGTGGCAAAAATCCTATAGCTTTTACATTACACATCTTTATATATAAGCTTGAGAAAGTAAGGTCCTCGCTTTCACATATTTACATTATGCGAAGAAAATGTAGAATATGGATTGAAAACTATTCATTCATCCCCAAATCCAGGCAAGAAGTCCAGTTATTAAGGCTATACTGCATACTAGGAAGTTATCTCACTTGATCCTTTGAAAAATCCTTTGAGTTGGGTTTTTTTAATCTCTGTTTTTAGGGTAGGAAACAGATTGAGGGTGACTACTGAAAAAATGTGGGGCTATAGTGTCGGTCTGAGGCAGGGCGAGGTCTGTCTTTTTGAGGGGGTCTTGGTCTCCCCACCTGGCTACACTATGGTGGTAATAAAGATAGTGATGAGGTAACGAAGGATGGTTTAAAGGGGAGGCGGGGGGAGTGGGGGTGGAGGGCTACCAAAGGAAATTCTAGTAGTTTCTTTACCCAGATGAAAAAGAAAAAAACCGAGTCCTACCTGAGTGTATTATCAGGGGGAATAGATTATTTTGGCTTAAGGTAAATATATTTGAGAAAATAATTATTTAGTGGGATTCTGATAAAAATTGGTTAAAGTCTGAAAGAAGTTCAACAGTGGCAGAAGCAGCCTTCTAAGGGCATGTATCTCTCAGTGCCCCACTCTAGCTGATCCTGTCCATGGATCCTAGCTGATCCATTTCTTTTTCTTTTTAAATTATATCCTTTGCCTTTTTAAAGACAGACTTGAACATCACCAATGTGCTTATACATTTCCTTCCTGCTTCTCAATAGACCTCAGAACCACAATTTGTTTTTCACTAGAATCCCTTTCCTAACTGTCTCTATCTAAATTCTTCAGCGGCTTGTCATGTCCTTAATGCCTAGGAAAGCATGTCAAAGGATTATGGTAGCCAAGGGAGGGAAATTATATTTAAAATATATTTGGCCTGAATAATTCTATCTGCTTCACCAGCCTGCCTGAATGTGCCTACATTTACCAAAGATGTGAGTCAGCCCACCCTCCTCCTGCTTAAGATGGCACAAGAATCTGTCTAGATAATTACACATTGATAATTGCTTCATAAATAGAGACATCCGCAAAAAAAACAAAAGGCAAAGAATAAGTGGCCAGTACCAAAGAGAAGAAAAGTATTTAAAATATCTTGGTTATTGGGTATATTCCCCAAAGAATTCAAAGCAGGGACTAGAACAGATATTTATTATACCCATGTTCATTGCGGCATTATTCACCATAGCCGAGATGAAAGCAAACCAAGTGTCAATGGAGTATTACTCAGTGTTAGAAAGGAAGGAAATCCTGACACTTGCTACAACTTGGAATGAATCTTGAAGACAGTATACTAAGTGAAATAAGCCAGCCACAAAAGGAGAAATGCTATAGGATTCCACTTATATGAGGTCCCTAGGGTAGTCAAACTTATAGAGATGGAAAATAGCATGGTGGTTGCCAGGGTCTGGGGTGTAAGGGAGAGTTAGGGTTGAATGGGTACAGAGTTTCAGTGTGAGAAGATGAAAATGTTTTGGAAATGGGTGGTGGTGATGCCTGTAAAACAATGTAAATGTACTTAATGCCACAAAACTGTTCACTTAAAGGTGGTTAAATTGGTCAGCTTGGGTTTTTGTATATTTCACCACAGTACAAAAATGTCTTGGTGAAGAATTTGGGCTCTGAGTCAGAAAGCCTGGGTTTAAATTCTCATTAGCTGTGAGAACCTACACTATTCCACACCCTAAGTTTGAGTTTCTGCACCTAAAAATTGGAATAAGAATAGTACATACCTTACAGACTTGTGAGGATTAAATAAAACAATGTATTTAAAATCCTTTGCACCCCGCCTTGCACATAGCCAGTACTCAATAAATGCTAGCCACTATGATTTTATTATCATTTATTTACATCAGGACTCACTTTTAAAGGTTAGGTTGGCAGATCTGATGGGTTTTCAGGAATTTCCTCCAGATTGAGATGTCTGAATCATGTGATTCCAGAGGGGGTGGGGGTGATGTCACTACCCACATCAGCGACAAAGATAGCTGATCCAGAGATTCTGATGAAAGGGATGAAGCTCCAATGTGAAGTTTAATGGAAAGAACAAAGCTATTGGAATAATTATAAATGTAGCCCTTCATGTTCAGGAAGTGCAATTTTCAGCCACTTTCAATGGCTCAGAAATAAGTAGCAAGGAAAGTAATATTGATTTTTGAATATTCTGAAATTTTAGCTAGTTTTTAAAAATTGGTAACATTTGCAGGAGATACTCTCCAAGGTGCAACTACAGGAACATTTTGTCTGGCCTAGAATGTCTTTCTAGAAAGCTAGCGCTAAGTGTGCATCTACTGACTCAACTAATTACAGAACAATTGTGAAATGTCTCAATTTTACGCTCAGAGTTATGATCCTATCATGAATTATTCTGTGTCTGTGTGTGTGTGAGAGAGAAACAATAGAAAGAGCCGTGGGGTTGCTGCTTTTGAAAAGGGTAAACCTGAATAATATGGCGGAGGTGGTGTGCCAGACTCTAAACAAATCAATCCTCGACCATCCAACGTTGTCACTGTCCTCAACTGTATTTTATTTTTTATTTATTTATTTATTTATTTATTTATTTATTTATTTATTTATTAAGATTTTATTTATTTGACAGAGATAGCCAAAGAGGGAACACAAGCAGGGGGAGTGGGAAAGGGAGAAGCAGGCTTCCCGTTGAGCGGGGAACCCAATGTGGGGCTCGATCCCAGGACCCTGGGATCATGACCTGAGCCGAAGGCAGATGCTTAATGACTGAGCCACCCAGGCACGCCCTCAACTGTATTTTAAAGATGAGGAAACAGGCTCAGAACTTGCCTCTGTGTATGTGTGTGTGTGTGCGCGCGCGCGCACGCACAGTGAGCTATAATTTGAATACAGGTTGATTTGGCTCCAATGTTCATGCTCTTTATCTCAAACCACATGCCCCAAACCACGTCTTTCCACTCATTACTGTCCCGAGGGCTAGTGTCACTTTTGGAGCTGCTGCAGGGTCTGAAGTCACCCTCAGGAACAACTGCTATCACTGGTAGAATGTCATGGTGGCTCTAAGAGGGAAGAAGCTGCTGCCCAGGGAAAGCAAATGGAGGGGCACAAGAAAGCCCCTATTGCCCAGAAATATTCCTTCTCCTCTTTTCTGACCGAAGTGGCTACTCTTAAAGCCACTCAGTGTGGAAAACAAAAGTGCCATTGTCTTCAGAGATCCCCTGTGATAGGACCCACAGGCTACCTGGGAGTAGGAAAGAGAGACTGGGTTTCTTTCAGCTCTCTCTCTCATTAGCACTCTTTAGCTCATCAGATAAACTAATTATCTCTTGGAAAGCCTGGAAAGACGACCACAGCCTGAGTGAAGACACACTCATTTAGGCCAGTAGGTATGGGCAGGGGTCTTGAAACCCACATAGTGATGGGGCACTGTGAGGACCCTGGACAGACGCTGCCTGCGGTAGTGACGGTCTGTTGGTTGCAAGTAACAGATACAACCTGAGCTACCTTAAGCAGAAAGGGAAAGTATTCAAAGAATACAGAGGTATCTCAGGGAACTATGGAATTATAGAACAGGAAGGGAGGATTCAAGTCACATCCTGGGACTGCAGTGGCAGTTGGTGAAAGTCCCAGCCTATAGCAATCCAATGATTTGACGTGGCTCCCTGTTCCAGTAGTCTTAAGCCTCAAGTGAGAGTGAGACTAGGATACGCTTGGCTTAGGTGATCCTTGGCAGTTGGCTTACTCAGCAATGGCTGAGCAGGGGGACAGGAAGGGATTGGTGCAGCGGGAAATTCACGCAACAGAAACAGGAACCCTCCCTGTGGGCAGAGATGAGGGGCGGGGGTGACACCATATCAGACACCCTTCACATACCCCCACAAAAAGAGATTTTATGTGGGGAGTCATTCTACAGGGGAAGTTGCTTATAGGCAGTATAGCACAGCAGTTGGGAGTGCAGACTTTGGGGCTAGATTGCCTGAGCTCAAATCCCAGCTCTGCCACTTCCTGAGCAACCCAAGTATTCTCTGTGTCTGTTTGCTCCCCTCTAGAGTGGTGATAATCACAGTACTTACTACATGAGACCATTAGGATTCAGTGAGTTAATACCAGCAAAGTACTTAAAACAGTGCCTGGCACACAGTGAGCCCTTGATAAATTACTATTATTAGCTGACTTTTGAGGCATCATAATATTTATTGAAATTGTCAAACAGGCCCACCTCACTTTAAAAATACCCAGTGGAGCTCTTTTTAACATGTAAGTTTATGAAAGAAAGAGGAGCGCCATCAGAGAATCACTTTGTTATGAAATACTTATTTAGTTTAATTTAGGCATAAATACAGATGCAACAAATTAAAAATATATGGATATAAAAACATTAAGAAAAGAAGTAAAACAAGGAAAATAAAAACAAAAAAATGGCTGCAACACCAAAAGCACAGTCCATAAAAGAAAAAATTGATAAATTAGACTTTATCAAAATTTAAAAATTTGCTCTTCAAATGGTGCCATTAAGAGAATGATCAGATAAGCCACAGACTAGGAGAAAATATTTGTAAATCATATATCTGATGTAGGACTTGTGTCCAGAAAAAAACCCCACTTATAATTCAATAATAACAAGATAAACTACCCAATTAAAAAACGGGCAGAAGATTTGAAAGACATTTCACCAAGAAGCTATCTGAATGGCTAATAAACACAAGAAAAGATGCTCGACATCCTTGGTTTGGGAAATGCAACTTAAAAATCACAATGGGGCGCCTGGGTGGCTCAGTTGGTTAAGCGACTGCCTTGGGCTCAGGTCATGATCCCGGAGTTCCAGGATCGGGTCCTGCATCGGGCTCCCTGCTCAGCAGGGAGTCTGCTTCTCCCTCTAACCCTCCCCCTTCTCATGCTCTCTCACTCTCTCTCTCAAATAAATAAAATCTTAAAAAAAAAAATCACAGTGAAATTCCACTATAAACCCACTAGAACGACTGCTCCAAAGGACTGATTCATCAAGTATGGGAGATACGGGGAAACTGGAGCGCCTGCACATTGCTGGTGAGAACGTAAAATGGTGCATCCACTTTGGCAAAATATTTGGCAACATCTTAAAAAGTAAAACATACATTTAGCGTATGACCCAGCAATTCTTTTCCTAGATATATACCCAAGAGAAATAAATAACATGCTCACAGAAAGACTTGTATAAAAATGTTCATAGAACCATTATTTATAATAGCTAAAAATGGAAAAAATCCAAATGCCCATTAAACAAAATGTGGTATTTGTACCATGAAATACTAACCAGTGATCAACCCTCCCACCTCCAGGTTATTGATATATGGACAACATAGGTGAACCTCAAAAACATCATGTGAAGTGAAGGAAGACAGACACAAAAGACTATATTTTGCACAATCCTATTTATATGAAATTTCTGAAAATGGCAAATCTACAAAGACAGAGAAACAGAATAGTGATTACCTGGGCTAGGCATGGGAGTGGCCATCGACTGCAAGTGGCGTTGACAGAAATTTTGAGGGTGATAGAAATGTTCTAAAACTAGATTGTAGCAATGTTCATACAACTGCATGAACTTACTAAGATCACTGGAATGTATACTTGTTAACAGGTGAATTTTATGGTATGTAAATTATACCTCACTAAAGCTGTTTCTGTCTTATACTCAGTCATCTTGACTGAGTTACCACCGGTAAAACCATAGCTAAAAATAATTAAGAAAGAAGAAATATCTTAGTCCAACACTATTTGTTGAACCTCTTTTTGGGTTTCATCATATTTTATGCCCAGTCCCATCTTATCCCCCCACTGATCCACTGTAGAGTGGTGACTTTCTATTATCAGGGTTGATAAATCATGTATAGGCAATGGAGTTTAGGAGTATTCTGCCCTGAGACTTTAGGTAGGGTGTCTTTATGAACTGTATTTAAATAGCTTTAGCTAATCCCATTCCTATTCGCTATGGTGTAGACTATTGAAGCTTTCCTGGAGTGTAAAAAACCATTCTCCAAGGAAAATTCTCCAGTGCTAGTTTCTACAGCTGTCTGCTAATACCCAGGAATTTCTTTTCTTTCTCTTCAATGTGTCATACTGCCCTAACCTTGACAGGAAGAAAACAACTTTCAGGTTGAGTGTTGCACCAAAAAGCCTCTTCTGTTACTAAAAAAAAATTCATTTGCTTGATAGTTATTTCCTGTGTCAAACTATCACATGTTTCCCCTGACTGCTGCCATCTGGGGGTTTGTTGTTTGTTTCACATCAACATGTTAACATAAAGCACCTGGAGGGAACAACATTCATTCATTTATCCATCCATCCGTTTGTGCATCCTTCTGTCTGTCCATCCATCCTTCCATCCATCCATCCATCCATCCTTCTGTTCATCCATCCATCCATCCATCCTTCTGTCCATCCATCCATTCATCCATCCGTCATCCATCCATCCTTCCATCCATCATCTACCCATTCAACAATGATTTCTTGAGTACCAGTTAGGTACCATACACTCTGCTAGATATTAGGGATGGAAAAATGGGTAAGAAAGGTCATGGTCTCCACCTTGTCAGAGCTTAGAGTCTTTGTCGAATGACCATGAAAGACTAGCACAGAAGACACATTTTTCCACTCTCCAGGTTTTCTTGGGCTGGCCTTAGCTCCTCTAGAAGCTGCACTGGTTGCATCTCAGGTGACCTGGTGTCTATGTGGTAGCTGTGATAGTGGAGGCAAGGAGCTCCCCACTGCTGGTAATGGCTTTGATCCACTAGCAATGGTCACTTTGGTAGGCTCCTGAGGGATGCGCTTTGAAGCAGCCCCCTCTTTTTATTTTTTTTTAAAGATTTTACTTCTAAGTAATCACTCACTATACCCAACATGGAACTCGAACCTACAACCCCGAGATCAAGAGTCACACTCTCTACCAATTGAACCAACCAGGCGCCCCTGAAGCAGCCCCTTCTTCAATGGCAAGTGCAACAGTCTTAGGGGTAGCCACAAGAGCTCTGGAGGTGGTAGCTGCATCTCTGCCATTGTCAGAGCTGACTCCAGCCCCTCTGCAAATTAAATAGAAGTCAAATGCAAGTAATGAGTCCTGTACTTGTTGGGAAGCCTGTAAGGTAGAGATAAGAATTCATTTGTTTCTCAAATATTTTATATTTCTCTAAATACATGGTAAATCACAGTTACTTTTCAACTCTTGCAGTATTTTCAGCTCAGTGGTATGTGGTAGCTAGGGAATAACATTAGATAACATTGTTCATAGAAAGGGACATTGGGGTGCCTGGGTGGCTCAGTTGGTTAAGTGTCTGCCTTCGGCTCAGGTCATGATCTCAGGGTCCTGGGATCGAGCCCCACGTCGGGCTCCCTGCTTAGTGGGGAGTCTGCTTCTCCCTCTCCCTCTGCAGCTCCTCTGCTTGTGTTCTCTCTCTGTCAAGTAAATAAATCTTAAAAAAAAAAAAAAAAGGATATTAAAAATAATGTTTCCAGCTGGAACTCTACAGAGAAAAAAAGTAAGTATTCAGTCAATCTATAACTAGAACTAAAAGGTAGAGTTTCACACTTTACTTTTGAACAAAATGATAAAAAATATATACAAATGGAACAGTACTTTCGATAATATAAATGAGTTAAAAACTCATAAAACATTGTATTTGCTGGTTGGTGTTTCTGGCTTAAACTGACCTTGCATATGATAAAGTTTGAAGCTTCTTGAGTCAGATAATTAGCAGACTGCCCTAGCGTCTGATCTACTTAACTGTATCAGTCACATGGGTTGGCTGTGGTAGTTCTTGTCCTCCTGCCTCTCTGGAGATTCCTACCATTGAAAACACTTCCTGTGAGGTCAGGGATGACGAATACATGGCAGACATGCCCATGCCCAGAGCACCTGCTCTCCAATATAGCCCTCTTCACCACTGAGCCTGGGAATGGCTTCAGCATCCCTATCAGCTCAGCATCCCAGGCTCCACCACCACTCAGCTGGATTTAACACATGAGATGAAATCCACTTGCCATCCTTGGATTAGGGAATGAAAGCAAGGGCATTAACTTTAAAAGGCTGTCACAAAATGGAATCCTATTTCTTGGCAAGGAAGAGATTGCCTTGACCAAGAGTAAGAACTCTTTTTCTGAGATTGACACCTGGTCCTGAAGAATCAGGAGAGAGAGAGTTTGAGCAAGGGGAAGACAAGAATGGTAGTGACCAGGCCTGGCACACAGAGGGGCAGATAGGGCCTGGGAGGCAGCACAGAGGAGAAGAGAAGGAGATGAGAGAAAAGCCAAAAGTGGCTTATTTCACAGTTCCCTGGGGTTGGGATGATCCAGCTTGGTCTTTTTCTTCGCACTATTCTGAGGAATTTGGTGGAGAATGACTCAGAATGCAGGCCACTAGAAGTGAGTCACCTGCCATTTCCTGCAGTCCCTGGCCATTTGGGAAGCCGTCCACCAAATACTGTCACGTTGTGACAACTGACAACATCGTGCTTGGAGGCAAATCTGAGTGAATAGACTTGAACATCCCTGTGCCGATCATGCCAGTGAAAATGGAGATAAAGCTTTTAGCCTCAAAGCCTGTGAGGTTTGTGGCTTTATAGGGAATGGCCTGAAGTCATGTGAGTGTAGCCAGGCAAATCTGGGAACTTCCACTTCAAGTTCTCTGATACGATAATTTAGTGATGGGGATCATTTCATTGGCCCATTTAATAGAATGACAAAGACCACAAAGCCAACTCTGAGACTATGGGCAAGTCTTGCTCTTTCTCCATTTCTTTATCTACATAGTAGGGTAATTCCTTCTGTAAAAAGAAAAATGATAGCAAAATATGTTGAGTTTATATTGTCTGCAAGGTATTGAGGTCAGTCCTGGGGAGTAAGAAAAGATGGAATAAGCAAGGATGGTACTCTCAAGAAATTCAAGACATCACAAAGGAGAATGAAGATAAGTAGAATAATAACAATACAAGGCAGACAAGGAGATGGGTCTTATGAGAAATGTAAGAATTGAAGACTTGGGGGATAGATCACCGACCACTTCTCAGGCGTCTGACTTATTCTGGATGGAAAGGTGTTCAGCAAAGACTGGTCTAGGTGTTTTTCATTTTTATTTTTGTTTTTGCTGGTGGAGAAATAAAAGGCCAATTCCATATGTTTTATTCTCTTATGTATTATTCATGGAAGAAAAAAACAGTGAGCCATAAATAGTTTGAAATTAATATATACGAGGCCGTGGTTTGTGTTTTAAAATTATAAGGAGCTCAAAAGCAATATATTAAAACTGGGGAAGGTAAAACTTCCTTCCACGTGGGCCAGAGGCTTGGGAGCTGGTCATGGTGCAGAACCAGGAGCAGGACACAGGTCTGATGTCCTCACATCAAACTCCAGGTTCCTGAGAAGGAAGCGGCGGGTGGGAAAGAAACTTGAAACTTTTGTTACCTTAAAACACATTTACTTCTCTTTTGACTCCCAACTGAAAGAAGCACTGGAGAATTTTGTAGCAACAAGCTAAAAATAAACTAATCTATGGTCCTCCTCCTTCTCCTTTCAGCAGGAGGATTCTAACCCAATTAACAAACTGATTTAAATGAAAATAAAATTGTGATCGGTTCGGTTCCTTTCTCCTCCTCCCTGCTGTTGAATCTCACTGTAATTAGCATTTCAATTTTTTCATATCTAGTGTCAGTCAAGGAAACAAAATTGAGAATGTGGGCTGTGTGATTTGCTGGAACTTTTATTTGTTCTGGCTTAACACCCCCCACCCTCATCCAACAGACTTTATATGTCCACAATTTTACATACTTTTTTTTTCTAGAATATGAAGGATAACCCCAAGAGAAGAGACCCATTAGCAAAAATGTTCTATCTACATCTCTTCTTATTCACCTCAAACGCAGAGTAAACTATCATATTTGAAATATGCATGTTTAGCCTCAATTCACCATAAATGCATTGAAAACTAAGTCAAATAGAAATGGGAAGACATCATGTTACTGATATTTCATTCAAACTGCGTTTCTAAGTCAAGAGTTTCAAATGCACTATGTAACCTAATTGTGGTTGTACCATCATTTTTAATGCATTAAAAGAGTTTACATAATTTACTGTAAACCACATAGTAACTTACATAGCAGGGCTGAAACAGAGCCCAGAACTGGTGATTTGTGACCAGAAGGGGCATCTCTACCCTGCTACATATGACGTCATGTCACATTGCTTGTCTGTTGCCCACATTCCCAAGCTCACAGACTCTCTTCCCAATTATTACTTCCTCCTAAGAAATACATTTTATTTCCAATGAAACCACCTACTTCTTTTCTCATTTGCAGGACTAGATTCATTCTCTCATCACCAGAGCTACAGAATATATACCTGAATTTTTGTGTATATAATAAATAGACGAACAGTTGTGTTCTTGTCTCCGTAGGGTGTTCTATTTATTGTTATCTTTGAAGTACTTGATGTACATTTTATTTATCTTTTTAATTAATTTTTGAAATATTCTCTAATTGACTTGGATGTTTGTGGCTATACCCTTTTGCCTTGGCTTGAGGTTCATTTCTTTCCTTCCTTCCTACCTTCCCTCCTTCCTTCCTTTCCTCTTTTTTTTTTTCTTTGTGGGATTTGTATCATTGGATAAATTGTATCATTGGTAAAAATCAAGTAACAAAAAATTAGAAGTCTAATAAGAGTCTCAGATGCCTAAATATTTTCCCCTAAAGTGTGACTAAGCTTGGTTCATATTGTGTTCAATCTCAAGGGTCAAGTTCAGATGAAATTATTTGGTATAAAAAACAAAGGCAATAGCAAAAGTCTATTTACCAAATGTCAGGAGAAAAAATCAGTGGGTGAGATGCCCTTTCTTTCTCTCTCTCTCTCACACACACACGCACAGACACACTGGTAGCTCACTTGATAAATGGTTGGCAATTTTTGTGGTGAATACTCTAGGGCGTGCTATTTAAAACAGACCTTATTTAAAGCTGCTTTGCTTGAAGTAGGTCACTCTATACTTTCCAATCTAGGACTTTTAAGGCTAGAAATTAAATTCACTTCATCAGATAATGTGTTGACCAGTTTCTTATTATAAATCTCTTTAAACATTTACAGGGGGTGAAAGAAACATATCTTTACTGAGTTTCTCTTCTATGTCTGGCACCTTACTTTGAGTCTAGGTCCTGAAGACAGACTCCTTAGATTGAAATCCAGGCCCTGCCATTCTCTACCTGCAAGACTT
The DNA here is from genome assembly GCF_011800145.1 of Mirounga leonina. NCBI lineage: Eukaryota > Metazoa > Chordata > Mammalia > Carnivora > Phocidae > Mirounga > Mirounga leonina. Next base: position 12,230,666 of record NW_023270314.1, read on the forward strand.
GGGCAAACTCTTTAATCTTGCCGTATCAGTTTTGTCATCTATAAAATGGGGATGAGAGGACTCAGTTCATAAATAGTTGTGAGGATTAAAGAGATAGTACAACAAAATATTTAGCACAGTACCTGGTCCTTAATCAGCAATTCAATCTTACTGTTGTAACTACTTTCACCTACATTAACACCTTCAGTCCTTACCATTACTCTGGGAGGCAGGCATTACTGTATCTATTTAACAGATGAGTAAACTCAAAATCAGTGAAGTTTAGTAATCAATCTCAAGTTACAGGGCTTTTGCTCAGCAGAGCTAGTATCTGAACTTCATCTAGTTAGTTCCAAAGCGTATGCACCTCATTGCACTGAATTCTCTCTCTGCATATAAATTATAAATCATTATAGGACATTTTCTGTATGATTTTTGACTTTTAGCATAAGTCAGTAAATTTGAATTTATCAGGTATTCCAACAACAAATTAATTCCGGTAATAGGCACACTTGTAGTCATCCTAAATTTTTATTTTATGAAAAAGAAACAGATGATAAAAAGTCAATTTATAGGGAAATTTGGCTGAAGAAGGAGGAGAAGGAGACAAGGGGGGGAAGGTGGAGAAAGGAAAAATACATACACACACATTCCAAGGTGTAGTTCAAATTTGGGACTAATTCAAACCAATCTCTTACCCCATTTACATTATGCAAAACTATTTTGGAGACATCAGAATATGGCTTGAAGAACACAGATTTTGGGATCTTGTAGAGCCCAGTTATGTGAATTCTAGCTCTTCTGACTTCGGGAGCCTGAGCCTCAGGCTTCTTACCTCTAAAATCAGGGCAATAGTATGTACCTAACAGGTTTGTTAAGAAGACTAAATGAGCCCCTGTTAGGGAAATGCCTGGGATAGTGCCTAGGACAGATATGATGCTCAGTGAATGGCAGGATATCATAACATAAGTAGCTTCCATAAAAAATATTTGAGGTTGTATAACGTTCTAAAAAGTCTCCTTAATGTTAAAGGATGTTCAATATTAGTATAATCACAACATTTCGGACTTTTAGAGATGGATGGTCAATTAGAGAGCTTTCTAGTTCCATTACTTCATTTGGTGTTTGAGGAAATTGCGACCCAAAGAGACTAAGGGAGTTGCCCAAAATCACACAGCTAATTATAATCAGAGTTGGGACTAAAACCTGGCCTCTTAATTAATGGTTCTCCTAATATTTTTAAAGTTGTGAGTGAATGATCATACCACCTGAGCAATAAAGTATGAAATATGAGCATCTGTGAACAGTTTAGGATTCCAAATAACACCTATAATGAAGTTAGACATATATTTAATGATAGCCATAATAATTATTGTGCTTCATGATAACAAGGCATAAATGGTAAGTAGTTCATTTTAATGTGTCATTCTAATTATTTTGTACAGCCAAGCCAAGAAAGGGAAAAATAAAATGAAGAAGAGCAAGAAATTGCTCTCAGCGCCTCTTTGAAGGCTCTTGAATCTGTTACTTGAGGGCCTTCATAGCTGTGTTTTTCTAGCGAAAGGTAGGGGACTGAGAAGTGGTTTTGAAAGTAGGAGGGACAAAAGGTTCCCTTGAATTCTTCTCTTGGGAGGAGGGACAAGGGCTCACCTCCTTCCCCTCCCATGGAGGAATCAGCTGGTAGCTCCTTCTCTTTCTCCATCAGCCTGTTGCTTGGATCTGGACATTTCAGCTACCCCAGAATCCAGTTCTTAGTAAACAGTGCCAGAGTCAACACCCAGAGCAGAGTGTTGGAATAGCTTTGCTTTTAGCAAAACTGTGGCCTGTTTTCTGTTATCACCGCATTCTGATTCCCAGCACTTCGTCATTGCACGGATATACTCGAGGGCCTCAAAGAACACCTGGGTCATGGAGCCATCCCCCACCCTAGCCAAACCCAGTTTGGCTACATAATTACCCTGTGGTCATTGGAGAGAACCCAAGGTCTTCTAATTCTTTCCTACTCCCAAGAGGAGCCACCGAGACCTCTGTTTTTCCACTCTTCATCAAGATTCCCTCACAGATGTGCTTGAGGGGGCGCCTGGGTGGCTCAGTCAGTTGAGCCTCTCTCTGACTGTTGGTTTCTGCTGGGGTCGTGATCTCATGGGTCGTGGAATAGAGCCAAGAGTCTGGCACCCTGCTTGGCTGGGAGTCAGCTTGGGATTCGCTCCCTGTGCCCCTCCCCCCCACGCCTGCGTGTGTGTGCGCGCGCTCTCTCTCAATTTTTTTTTTTTTTAAGATTTTTATTTATTCATTTGACAGAGAGAGAGAGCAGGAACACAAGCAGGGGGAGTGGGAGAGGGAGAAGCAGGCTCTCCGCTGAGCAGGGAGCCCAATGTGGCACTCGATCCCACGACCCTGGAATCATGACCTGAGCCGAATGAAGGCAGTCACTTAATCAACTGAGCCACCTAGGCGCCCCTCTCTCAAATAAATCTTAAAACAAACAAACAAACAAAAAGATGTGCTTGAGGAAAAGGCTCTCAGCTGTGACACATTTTCTCCACAGTGCTCACATGGTTCGTATCAGACATTCATCTAAAGGGTTCCCCGAAGTAGGATAGCTTTCATTTACACTTGGAATTGATGACTTTATCAGATTGCTTCTCTAACACTTAAACTGAGGGAAAGGGAATTCTGAAGAGAGCAGGGAAGGAAGAGAAGAGAAGAATAAAGAGATACATTTTGAGTGTTGGGAGTTTTAGGGGAGAAGAAACCTTTATTGGGGGTCCTTGAAGGGAGAACTTTCATCAACCAGATAGCAGGGATGAAAGAGAAAACATGCCAAGAGATCAGGAGGTGCGAATGCAGAGAGGGAGGTTAGGTTCTAGAGACAAACTTCATGTGCACCACAAAATCCCCCAGGACCTCCTTTTCTGTCACTGCTGTCTCTCCCTCCACTCTACCTCAAAAAACAAAAAACAAAAAACCCCCTGATATTTAAATCTGATCAATTCCCTGATGCACCTTATTCCTGGGGACTGGTAGGCTAGGTTGGGGAATTGCTTACTCAGGGATGATTCGTACAAAGATCTTTGTAGAGACAGGCCCAGGACAACGTTTGGGTGAGTATCTTTCTTTCTTTCTTCTTCTTTTAAGATTTTATTTATTCAGTTATTTATTTAAAGCAAGAGTGAGGGAAGGGGCTGAGGGAGAGGGAGAGAGAGAATCTCAAGCAGACTCCCCACTGGGTGCAGAGCCTTACGTGGGGCTTGATCACATGACCCTGAGATCATGATCTGAGTGGGAAACCAAGAGTTGGACGCTTAACCGACTGAGCCACCCAGGCGCCCCTGGGTGAGTATATTTCTTAAAAAGTGTAAAGAAGGTATTCTCTGTCTGGCTCTGGGTGCAGCTTGGCTGGCTCGGTCACCTGGTCACATTTCCCTTGCCCCTTGCTACTTGAGTCTAACTGGTGCTCCTGCTCATCGATAGGTCTGCCTCCTTTATTCAGGTCATGCCGTCAGTGTGTGTGTATCTAAGTGGGGCATGGGGAGGGCCAAGGCTGCCATTCAGTATAACTGTACACTCTGGGCCTTCTCTGAGCTGCATTCCTTGGGCCTGGGGACCTCTGTGGCTTTCCCACCGCTACTGTTACTGTCCTGCTTGCCTTGTTGTTGTTCCTATCACTCAGGTTGACATTTTAACTGTTCTTGTTTTATTCCACCTTTTCTCTGTTGTCAGCCCTAATGTGCTAGCTCAGCATTGTTGATCCTGCTCAGCTGACCCTGGAGTTCCAAGAGAGATTTGCCCCTGGAAGATGATGGCTCTTCCTATCAACCATGGCTAGTCTAACTTTAAGTGGAGGATGGAGAAGGTTTTGGAGCTGGGAAGACCTGGGTTTGAATCCTAGCTCATCTACCTAGTAACCTTGTTGAACTGGTACAAATTACTGAAAAATTGGGACTTTCTTTATTCACAAATTGGAGACAATAATGACTTCTTCACAGGATTGTTATGAGAAATAGGGGTATTTTATGAAAGATCCTTGGCATATAGTAGGCACTTAGTTAATGGTGACTGAGATCATTGTTTAAATGGGCATAGTTCTTTCAGCCAGTGTGAGATAGCTAAGAATTTCTGAGGTGAACATGGAAACTAGGATGCTTCTCATGGCCTTGTCATAGCTGGTTGGTGATTTATAGATGGTTCTAGGGTAATTTCTGTTCCCAAGGAATGTAGCTAAGTTCGAGATGTTATTTCTAGACATTCTGGACAATGGGATTTTATGGGAAATTTTTTCACCACTAATAAATTAATAAATCATTGGACAGTTGAATATTTTCTTATTTTATGTATTGATTTTTTAAGATTTTATTTATTTCTTTGACAGAGAGAGAGACAGCGAGAGAGGGAACACAAGCAAGGGGAGCGGGAGAGGGAGAAGCAGGCTCCCCGCTGAGCAGGGAGCCCGATGCGGGCCTTGATCCCAGGACCTTGGGATCATGATCTGAGCCAAAGGCAGACGCTTAACCAACTGAGGCACCCAGGCACCCCTGGGCTATTGAATATTTTCTTAATGAACCCAGCTTGAGCACAGAAATAGCTGGCCTTTTCAGGGTTGGGCTGGTGGCTACAGGGGCCAAAGGCAGTGTCTGTTGCCGATACAGGGAGTTCTTCACTGGATGTTACTGAGAGAGAGAGCCGTCCTGTTACTGTCACATGGCCCTATTGCCTGATCCCAAAGATAATGGCACTGAGTCTCTGGCCATCATTGTACATAGCATGGAATTGTTGGTTTGGAATCCATTTCTAGGATAGGCCCACGGAAAGATGGTGGGTCCCAGTCGTGATCTTTTTTGAGACAGGCAGGAAGGGGGTTCCTCAGTGCAATAGCATCTTGAGGAGGGGCCCCTCATCCTGGCATGAATTCCCGGATTACATCACACTATATACTGATACCACTATTGATATCCAAACCAATACCAATTGCAATACTAATAACAATACACTATTAATGCTAATGCCAGTACTAATTCCAATATGATTAAATGCCAATACTAAAACTTTTACTTCTATTTCTGATACAAACTACCACTTATTGGGTGTTAAGTATGTATCAGACACTGTGCCAAGATCCGTGTAGGTAATACCACATTTAATCTTCACAAGAATTTTTTTGATGATATTATTGCTTAGTATATACTAGACACTGTTCTAGGAGTTTTACAGTTATTACTTAATTCTTACAACTGCCCAGACAGGGACAATTGTTACTCCCATGGATGAGGAAATTGAAGATCACCGTTAAATCTATGGCAGAGCAAAGATATAAAATAGCTTTCTCTGACTCTAAATTTCATACTGTATGGTGCATTTGTGTATTTAGCATTGGCAAGATGCATTTATAAATTTTCTGTATACTTTCTGCATCTCTTAAGAAATTTCTAATAAAAAATTGTCTCCACAGAAGCATCATTTTGTAAAAAGTAATTTTTACCCTCAAATCTTGCTCCACTTAAAAGTATCTTTTAAATGAGGGGTGCCTGGGTGGCTCACTTGGTTAAGTGTCTGACTCTTGATTTCAGCTCAGGTCATGATCTCAGGGTCATGAAACTGAATCCCGTGATGCTCTCCACACAAAGCGTGGAGTACCCTTAAGATTCTCTTTCTCCCTCTCCCTCTGCCCCTCCCCAGAGCTCATGCACACACACGCATGTGCTCTCTCTCTCTCAAGAAGTATCTTTTAAATCAGAAATATTTTCTCTTGATCTTCCTTAATTCCACTGAACTGATTTGAATATAGGCTTCAGAAATTACTTCAAGGCTGTGTTATAGTCCATTTTTATGAACACTGAGGCTGTCTTAAAATCTCCGATGGTTTTAAAAAATTGCAAAACATTGTTTGTGATGAACACATCATCATATTTTACTTGTGTATGTCTCTTTCATAGTAGACAAAGACACCAGAACTATTTCCTTAAATTGTTCTCGTCAAGCACCACTTTATTGTAGAAATTTCTGTCACTAAATTGGATTTTGGGGAGAGCTTAGAGCTTAATGTTTATGGTGAATTTTCAGAGGAATTTGATTTTTATTATTTTTCTTAGTTTCATATTTGATTTTAGTGTTCAGAAGGATGTCCCAAATAAGACCTTTGAGACTGAGGTCTTTTATCTGCAGATTGGCCAAAACATAATCTGTACAGAATAAACGCATAGCCAATTTCCTGGGTCTCAACCCTCCAATAAGAGATCCTCACGGGGTTAGCTGGTAGTTCATTTTTCCTGTACTCCATGCATTGGCCTCTAATTGCAATCTGATGTCATTTGTCACTGGTAGTGGAATTAACACTTTACAACACAGGCCTTTCTGGATGACAGTGACTGGAATCAGATATCCATGCATTATGGCTTTCACAAGGTGCTTGAACTGTGAAAACTGCTAAAATCCAGGGCTGATCCTGTCAGGCATTAATCATGTCACAAACCAGACCTCTCATGTGGTCTCTAATGGAATGCGGAAATCACAAAGATTCTTTCATGATTTAAAGTAGGGTTCTTAACTTGGAATTTGTAGACTCCAAAGGCATCTGTGATTAAGACTGAGGGGTCAATATACCTGAAGGGAAAAAAATCCACATACTTACTTTCCACTAATCTCTGGCTGAAATGTAGTTTTTCCTTCCCTTATGAATTAGGCCTCAAACCACAATAGAATCACCTATTGATGATACCTGTGATTCTGTCTCTAATAGAAATCATGCCTATTTTCCTTTTATATTGCAGTTGCTACTGATGTCACAAAATGTCATTTATCCTCCTCTCAACTTTAAAGTCATGGTGATTATTAGACATGCTGTGACATCTTAAAATTTAATGCTCAAAATTTAATGCTTTAAAGAAGCACATATATTACCATATCGAATTCAAAAAATATGTTGATAACTTTTAAGGAGTGCATTTGTTGTTATGAGCACTGGTTGATGTATGGAATTGTTGATTCACACTATTGTACACCTGAAACTAATATAACACTGTATGTTAACTACACTGGAATTAAAAACAACCCCAAATCCCAAAAATATGTTGATAACTGTATTTCAATGTAATTGGCTTGCAATCCTGTTAGTTTAATTTCATAGACTTAAAAACATTTTTCTGAAAGGGATCCACCAGACTGTCAAATGGGTGCATGGCCCAACATAGGTTAAGAACCCCTGAAAGGAGTCACCTGGGTGACATGGTCAGTTAAGTGTCTGACTTTTGATATCGGCTCAGGTCATGATCTCAGAGTTGTAAGGTCGAGCCCCCCATTGGGCTCCACACAGCACAGAATCTGCTTGAGTTTCTTTCTCCCTCTCCCTCTGTTCCTTTCTCTCAAATGCTCTCTCTCTTTCTCAAATAAATAAATAAATCTTAAAAAAAAAAAAGAACCCCTGAAAGGTTGGTATGAAGGTATGTGGAATGAGGGAATCTGGTCAAAGATAGCCTCTAAACCAAACTCTCTATGTAGAGTCCAGAGAATCTTATGAAAGAAGAAGAGAACTTCATTTGCTTATTTGCTTTCAGCAAAGATGACTGATCCTTAGTATAACAGATCTGAGTCAGAAATCTTGAACATAAAGAAGACCAGCCAGCCTGTGCTGGAGATGTGAATAAGCTCTAGGGGTCAATAGCAAAGGGTGCTTCTACACACAGTATATCGGACATGAACCCAGGTGGACTGTGGTATTTCTATGGACCGTGCGAAGTAATTACCCATACAATTTCTGCACAAGTTTACCTATGTTGCTAAGTACTCCTGTACCCAGTTGGATAGGGGTACATAATGTGTAAAACACACTGATTCAATGTAAGCCTTCATTATTTTTTTTTTAATTTTTATTTATTTATTTACTTGACACAGAGAGAGAGATAGCTAGAGAGGGAACATAAGCAGGGGGAGCCGAGAGGGAGAAGCAGGCTTCCCGCCGAGCAGGGAGCCCGATGTGGGGCTCGATCCCAGGACCCCAGGATCATGACCTGAGCTGAACGAAGGCAGATGCCCAACGACTGAGCCACCCAGGTGTTCCTGTAAGCCTTCATTCTTAAAGATGAGTTCAGGAGAATCTAGCTTTTATTCTTCAAAATGTAATATAGATCTAACAGTATATCCAGATGTTGACTCTGTAACTTGGGACAGCTATTATCTTGGCGATAATCACTCCATTCTCTGATTGCTCATTGGTGCAAGCATTTATTTAAGAGAACATAACCTTAAAATAGAAATAATTTGGGAAAATTATGTGTATCAGTTAGGATTAAGATCTGCTGCATATAATTGGAAACCCCAAATCATAGTAGCTCAAACAAGATATTTATCTTCTCTCATCTAAAAAAAAGTCCAGGTTAAAAAAGAGGTAAGAAGCCCAGGAGTAGCATATCCCTGTAAAGTCATTGACCCACGCTCCATTTTTTTTCTTTTGCTACTTCATCCTTAGCAAGTGACATCTAGTCTTTGATCCAATATGGCTGATTGAGTTCTCACTATCACATCTGCATTTAAGTAGCCAGAAGGATTTGAGGGGAAAGATGTTCAGCTTGGGACACCTGAATTTGAGGTGCCTGAAGACACTGAAGGGAAGGTGCCAGGGCAATGGTTGGAAATGCCGGCTCAGAGCTCAGGGGAACTGCCTTGGGGGTAGGTATTGGACCAGGAGTCAACTGTGCACAGAAGGGTGTGCATGAGATGGCCCAGATGAAGTAAATACCATTAGAAGATGGCCAAGGAGAGAATCTTGGAAACATTAACAAAATTAAGTGTTGTTTTGTTTTTTAAATACATAAGGATAAAAGAGTTCTCCCAGCTGAGTTAGCTTCTTCTTAGCAGCCTTCTTGGTAAGTAAGCCATTTGACACTTCTGCTTAAATTTCACTGACCAGAACTTAGTCATATGGCCTCACCTAGGTTTAAGGGAGAATGGGAAATATAATCTCATAATTAGGTATATTGTTGCCTCCAACCAAACTGGGGTTGGTTTATTTATTTATTTATTTATTTATTTATTTATTTATTTATTTATTT
>NW_023270314.1:12239698-12241855 GCF_011800145.1 Mirounga leonina
TTTATTTATTTATTTATTTATTTATTTATTTATTTATTTATTTATTTATTTAGAGCATGGAGTGGGGAGGGGCAGAGGGAGAGGGAGAGAGAGAATCTTTTTTTTTTTTTAATTAACATATAATGTATTATTTGTTTCAGGGGTACAGGTCTGTGATTCATCAGTCTTTTACAATTCACAGTACTCAGGAGAGAGAATCTTAAGCAGGGTCCATGCTCAGGGAGGAGCCTGTCGTGGGCTCCATCTCACGACCCAGAGATCATGACCTGAGCCGAAATCAAGAGTCAGACACTTAACTGACTGAGCCACCCAGGCACCCCTGGGGTTCTCTTTCTGAAGAAGAAAAGGGAATGGATATTCAGTAGCAGCTATGGTCCGTTCAATGGTATATACACAGGGACTTAAGGATGTACATACTTCAGAGAAGAGCTCAAGAAAGAGCACTGGACTAGCAGACAGATGCCCTGGGTCCTAGTCCTGCCTCTACTTTTTACCCACAACACCTTAAGCAAATTTCTTAGCTTCCTTGAAGGTTTAGTTCTTTCATTTTTAATATGGATGTGACCATTTTTTTTTTCTTTCTGAAAGCTTTCCAATTGTTGTTAACCTTCACTGAAGCAATATATGTGACTGCACGTTTACAACTATAAAAGCATTCCATAAATGCAAGGTCTGTTGTGCTGTCAGGAGGCCTGGCGGTTGTAATCCGAGAAGGGTAGGTTTAGCAGATCTCCCAGTAAACCAATCCCACCTAAAACCCTGAGCCAAGAAACAATCCCATCTCTACGTTGACTTCTCACCTCCTGATAATTGCATTTTCTAAGTTTAGGTGGAAATTAGACTATTGTATCATCAGATCATTAAATGATGCCAGCTACATGTACTGTAATTGTGATATGGGAAAAGAAGGTAATTTTCACTGATAGTATCGTGTCTGATGAGCAATGTCTTAAATGGCAGGCTCGGTTGCTGTTGAGCATAGAATCAAGTCCAGCTCGTAGAGGCAGAATGCAATGTATTGCAGGATTAAAGTGCCTTACAGAATCACTGGAGACAGGGAGCTGAAGAAATAGCTGAGCTTCCACAGACAACTCCAAAGCGCCCACAGAATTGTATGGCTTCTGGGGCCATGACCGAGAAGCCATCTGTTAAATCAGGAGTCTTGCTTGAGGTCCTGGGTCCAGAGTCACGCTGCTGCAGCCTCAATCAGATCCAACCTGATCCGCACCAAAATGCTGATTCATGCTATTTCTCACCCCACTTAACTCCATTCCAAAAGCAGTTCCCACATGATGGCATTGGATTGGTGGATCCTCCATCAACCCAGAACCCTAGCTTCAAAAGAGTCTAAGAAATATAGCTTTGGCCTATACAACCTCTGCTAGAAGTGTATTGGAATATACATTGTCTATGTCACTTGTCAATCCACAGTATTTGTCAGAATGAATTTTATTTGTACCTATGAAATGGAAATTGCTATTTGAGGTCCCCAAAACACTGGCTACATGTCTTAGAAATGAAATGATTTCAATGCAATGTAATATAATTAGAGTAGAAGGAATTCATTTAACTCAAGTGTGTATTCAATGAAGAGGCTAAAGCATAGGAGACACTCATATACATATATCTGTAGCATGTTATTCTTGAGTTAAAACATTCATACCAGCATTAAACCTAAGTTAGGCATGTGGAGGGTTCATTAAGAATATTCTTTGCTCATAAATATAAATTTCTGTTTACATCCATTGATTAGGATTGGAATAACTTACTCATTTTAATGTATTTACACATCATGATGAAACCACAATAATTAAAGTTCAAGATGTGCATAGAGATGATCTAATGAAATTTTATTGACTAAGAGAGTTCCCAATAATTATCTTTCTGCTTGAACAGCTTAGCTAATAAAACATAAGGTATTCAAAAATAAGAATAGACTAGAGTCATAGAAAAATGACCACAGTTTTTAATGGATCTAAAAATACTGTGAAAAAAAAAAGTATCCATTAGAGTGAGAAGATAGTTTTGTTGTTGTAGGTCAGACCAGCTTCTGAGAAGGGCAGATTCTCAATTTGATAATGCAAAACTTCTTCTGCAATAAAACCATGACCTGTCACTGGTGAATCGGAGAAGTAGACAAAGATGGTCAGTGGATGG